>NW_024962284.1:4203171-4340671 GCF_019238085.1 Lagopus leucura | reverse complement strand
ACAGCTGTACTGTTTGCAAATGATGGATCCCATTGTGACCTTTAGGTCTGGATTATTCTTTTTACTGTTTGAGAAGGAGCTTTTCCTGTCTGTGAAGTTCTTGTTAGAACAAGTTTGTGATGGATGACTGCAATTTCAGGCTTCTGCTGTTGTGTGCATGTAGAGGTCCCAGTTCCACAGTATCTTGTCCTGTGGGCTGCTGTGGCTTTGTGGAACAGCCTTGTTCTGTGTTACGTGGTGCATCACTGGGCTGAAAATGGTGGGTGATGAAAGATGCTCTTCTCAGTTTACACAATGGATATGAGAGGAAGTAGAAGCTAGCCAACAAACCCCATGTACATGAGCTAAACTTCTTTTGGATGAATTCAGGAGCTTAGTAGTGGCAGAGTACAGCTAAAGGTCTCACATCTACAGCTGAAAGGATGTTATGCCAATTACTATTTCATTACAGTAAGTAGACTGAAGTCTCACAAAACATGCTGTTTAAGGTTCTCAAAATCTTCAGTAAGTCAATGCTGATCATCAGCTGCTTAAACTGCAAAGCCCAGTTTTCTCTTACAGCCTCTGAAAACGGACTCATTAAAAGGATTAAAGAAAACCCAAACCACCACAACTATGTATTAAGTAAAGAAATAGGCTTCTTTGTAAAATGTTTCACACATAATCTAACTAATTAACATAATAAATTGCTGGGAGCCCTATTGGAATATCATATAATTAAATAAATTCCATACGGGCCACATAAGTTAATGTTTTCTTCTTGGAAAATTGTATGCCTTGGCAAATAAAGTATTAAGAGGATTAACTGTAAAGGAAAAAAAAAAAGGCTTTGCGTAATTATTCTCTTCTAATTTGAATCAGACATAATTACATTTCCTAAATATGAAAGGAAAATAAGTGTGATCTATAGAGAACAGACAACACCACTGAGACAAGTCTGTCTTTGTTTCCTGACCCATTAAGCGACAATTATGATACTTGTGTTAAACATCTTAGAAGTGGCGTGAACTTGCCATAACTCTTCACTTTTTCTGCTTGAAAAGATCATAATAGGGAAAGCTTTTGCTCTCCTGTCTTTAAATGGAGTTCAGATTATTACTTGTGCTATACAAAAAGTTCACAGAAAAATGTCAATGCATCAAGCACTGCTTTCATCACATACATGAGTTAAAGAAGTGCTCTTTCTGTAACTCCAAAACATCGTAGCCAGCTGCAACAGACTGTTGTAAGCCTCCATAGAACACATGCATGCTGCACTGGTAAGTGCCTGTGCCTTTTCAGTGGAAAGCATAGATGTAGCTTGCTGATGTCCAGTGTCTTCATGCACATCTACTTGACTTGCATCGCTGTTGCAAGCTGTGAATGTACCTCTTAGTTTTCTAGTTTTTCTTCTAACTTAAATAATTGCTATTAGTAGCTAATATATAACATAACTGAAGGGCCCGTGTACAGACTGCTGTGTTTTGCACTGTTGCAGTCATTTCTCATTGTGTATTTTGGCTCATGGATTTTGAGAAAGGCCAGTGGAAAATTCTCTTGCTGTTGGTCCAGTATCTCCTGTTACTTACAGAATTAAATTGGTACACTGTTCTATCTCTGCTAATTTCTTATCTCCATCTGTAAAATGTTGTGGGACCTCTCGATTTGCAGCAGCTTTGGCTATCTGTGCAGAAACCTTTTTAGTCTGCTGTTGCTACTTCTCTATTGTATGTATTATACGTATCTATAAGCAGATTAAATAGTGAAGGGTGTTCTGAGAGTTAGTTACCTTCTTTGCTACTTCAGTTGTCTGTTCTGCAGATTCCTCTTGCTCTGTTATATCACAATCCTGGCTTTTTATCTCGCTTTCCTACATTTCAAGTTCATTTTTATTGCCACCACTTCAAATACGTTTTTACTTTTTTGGAGTTATTTAACTTGCCTAACTTCTCCCATCATGAGCTATTTCCAACTTCAGTCTTTACAAAAAATAAATCACTTCCTCATCTTAAAACATTACTGTGGCTTACATGATATTATGTTCTTCAGGGCGTCAGCTTTGACTGTTACTGCTGTTGATCTCATGCTTATTCTCGTCCAGTCCTTCCATGTTTGTGTAAGAGTGACTCCAAGATGCTACCAACTTCTTACTTTTAAATGATTTGCCCAGTAGCTGTGGTGAAACAACTGGTGATAAACCAGGTATTTGTTTCCTAACCTGTTTGTCATGAGACATTCAAGGAGTTTTGTCCTCTTTCTGCTCCCTCTACCCCAGTATTTTGCCTTAATGCTCTCTGCTGACCTACAGACTCCAGATGCCTTTCAAATTCTTTGGTCTTTACAATTTTCTATGTAGAAAGACTCACTTTTCTATGAGAGTGGTGAGGTGCTGGAACAGCTGCCCAGAGAGGCTGTGGATACCCCATCCATCCCTGGAGGTGTTCAAGGCCAGGTTGGATGGGGCCCTGGGCAGCCTGGGCTGCTATAAAATGTGGAGGTTGGTGGCCCTGCATGAGGCAGGGGGTTGGAGATTCATGATCCTTGAGGATCCTTCCAACCCAGGCCATCCTGTGATGCTCTGTCAGACTCTTCAGTCTCTAAATATCATACGAGGAATGGTGATCACATTCAAATGGCCTATTTTTCTCATTATGTCTTGTTCAAAAAATGATAATTTAAATTTAAGTTATTAACAATCTATTTTAATAATATAATTAACAATTATTACTTTAGTAACTTAATTCACTTTGGTGTTCAGATGAGATTGGTATAAAGATAACTGTGCACTTGGAATTGCATGTCCAGATGTTAACCTGCACAAGCAGAAGTCTAGACTTTGCATATAGGATTTTGAGATTCCTGGATCATTGTAGTCCTGAATGTTGGTTATCTTTGTGGGTTGTATAATAGGGCAGCATTTTAATGTATTTTCTTAGTTGTGTTTTGTGAAGAATGGTGCTCTTGCCTTGTGCTGAGACTCAGGCTGGCTGCAAGCTCTGGCCCAAGCCCCACTGCCCCTGCCTTGGCTGGGTGCTGTTTACTCAAGACATCTCAGTGCTGTGTGTGGTGTGGCCCCTGACTGCTGAGCATCAGGAGGCTCTCTGCCTTGTTTAAATAACAGAGATGTAGGTGGGAAGGGACCTCTGGAAGTGGTTCAGTCTTGTGTTGAAGGCTGAGCTAACCCCAAAGTTGCATCAGGTCACATGGGGCTTTGTGCAGCTGTTTTTGACAAACCAGCAAAAATGGAGACCCTTTGGGATCCGATACGCTCTGGTCATCTAGCACAAGATCACCACTTCCTGCTCCAGACTCTTAAGGCTGTACATCACCTGTGTCTGTGTGTAAGCAAGTGGCTGAGCCCCACTCAGGGCTGCTGTTCTGGAGGCAAGGATTTGGTGTGGGAGGTCCCTGTTCAGATGCTGTTGAAGTCCCAGGAGACTTCTGATTTTATTTACTTGCAGCTCAGGCTGCTATTTTTTGATTGGCTTGGCAGTTGTATATATTTTTTAAACACCACCTCTTTTATTCACCTTTGCTTTGTCTGCTCGGCGCCTTTCTAATCCTCTTCTTTCTGAGAATTGGCATGTGCAGTGTTTGGAGGCATAGGAAGAAGCTTTGAGCCATTTGTTCTCTTACTAAAACAAATGACGTGATGGAAAAATAACGCGGCAACATGAAAGCGGCGGAGGAGGTGGAGGGGAAGGGAAGAGCTCCTGATACTGACCTGATGTCTGCCTGCGCACGGCTCCAGCCCTGCCCTTCTGCAGCAGGACTAGCTTTGCTTCTGCTTTTCTCTGTGGCTGGCCTCTTGGCTCGGGATGTTTCCCGTCCTCTCTATATTTCAAAGCTTTGTGGTAAATAATCAATTCAAACCAGCACCGACTCTCTCTTTCTGTAATTCTGAAAACCCATTAAATTATATTGTTGGGGGAAAACAATAGTTGTGCTAATCATGCTCTGTGCATGTGCATCTTAATTTCCCCGGAGACCCGAATATGAATTTTTACTAACATGTTAATTTTGTGTGTTAATCAGTAGCTGTAGGCTGAATGAATGGATTGACTATGTAAAACTGTTTGATATTGAAACAACTCCTTTTGACCCCCTCAAATTGGCTTCATTCCCCTAAAGACGGTTAAAGTTAATTAAGCACTCAATAGGTTTATGGTGTTTAAATTAAAATATATCACTCCTCATTGTGCAGTCATCGAGCGAGGACGGCTCCGTCCCCGGCCCCTCCCCGGGCCGCCCGCCTGGCTGCTGCCCTCACCGCGTCGGGCGCCGCCAATCGCCGCCAGGGGGCGCCATAGCGCCGTGCTGGGCGCTGCCCTGCGGGACGCGGCGGGGTGGGGGCCGCTCGGAGGCGCGGAGCCGGTTGGCCTGCGTCCCCCCGTTCCCCCCAACCTTCCTTTGCCTTCAACCCCCCCCTCCAATTAAAGTTCCAAGAGGAAATGCCGCAGCCCTGGGATATGTGTTTACTGAGAAATAACTGAAATTATGCATGAAAAAATATATAAAATAACACTTAACTCTTGCCTTTAAAAAGACGCGCTGAAAGCGGTAGCGATTGACGCACGGCTTCCCCCCCGGGCCCTCTTTAGCGGGCTGCTGGTGGCTGGGGGTAGCGATCCGGCTCTTCCCGAGCCGTTGACAGTCGCGTTAAGATCTCGGAAAAGAATTGTATAATAGGTAGAGTGCAAAAAAATGAGATAATGGTAACTCTCAGAGGAATACATGCCTTAAATTAAAAAGCCGCAGTGCTGCTGATGTGAGCATTACATTAATGCTTGTGTGACACAATCCTCAAAGCTCTTTCTTCTCCCTTAGCTGCTTGCTTTGCTCTGCAAAGTGAGCAGTAGGCAGGGCCCCGACGTGGCCAGAGCGAGGCACGATCCCCTGTTTGCTCAGTAAACACAGGGCTGCAGTGCCTTTGACAGGTTTGATTAGCTGGAGGCTTGCAGCTGAATAGAGCTCTTCTGTCTGGTTTAAAAACACAAATAGAAGTGCACGCGAGCTAATAAGGTACCCATCCCATTTGTTACAAGTGTAGTGATGCACGCTGACATTTTAGAGTTCAGAGGCAGGAGCAGTGTGTGGGTTAGGTAAGTTAGCATAGCCTTGTTACTTGGGTATATCCTTCGTGGTCTATATATATGACCCTTCTATGTCTGCGTTTTAGGAATGTTACAAATAGGCCCAAATCCTATAATCTGACTCTGTAATAACTCAGATTAATTTATCAGTCTCGTATAGCCTCATGTTCTTCTGTTTATCTTTCCAAACCAGGGTTAATATTGCACCTTCTGTACTCATGGTATGAGAGAAACTCCCTAGTCTTGGCTGGACTGTAGGCATACAGTTTGGGGCGAACAGTTACTCGTGGCTGAGCTAAAGATTAGACGGGTATTTGCCCTGATTAATTCTGCCCTTTCCTGTGCAGAACATAGAGGAGAGCAGTGCGTCTCTTTGTGGCTGACAAGTGCATCTCCATTGCAGCATTTTTTTTCTTCATTTCTGCAATAAAATGCTTCCCAGTGCATTTGAAACACATTTCATGTTTTCCCTGTCTGTGCAAGCCAGGCCTGCTGAATCTACTGCTGGGCAGCTGAGCCAGGGGCAGGGCTCCTGCCTCTTCCCCAGTGAGAGCTGTGAGATGACTCCATGCCTTCTGTACTGCTCTCTAGTAAACACAGCTAGCATTTATGCTGGCTGGTGACAGAAGAGGCAGAGGTCTGGCTTGCTATGAAATGCTGCTTTTTGAAACTTGGAGTGCAGGCTGATAGCTGTCACCAAGAAGGCAAACAGGGTTTCTATGTGGTCAGTTTACACTGCAGTGCTCAGAGGACTGAGAAATGTGCTCTGTAGCTCTGGAGGAGTCTCAAAGAACGAGTAGAAAGGATGTATTGCAATGGACTGATGAAGTATCCGTAGTTCTTAAATATTTTCAGGTGTGATTTTATCTACAGTGGAGATTTTATCCCCTGGGTAGCTATGCAAATTATGCAGACAACTTACAAGTAAGGATAAGTTCTGCCACATAAATGTTTTGTTTTGTTTCCCCCTAGTAGCGTTGCTTGAAATCAGGACAGCAGCGCTGGTGTGGGTGATGATGGATGGGTGAAAGATGCTTTGCTTCTTTCTCAAGGAGTTCATGTTCTTCAGCTCTGCCCATTATAACCTGGGCAGGAGTTCAGAACTGTGCAGTTTTTTCTTTGTTTTGTGTGTCTCTTTAGCAGCACATAGCTGTACTTGCCAGATGCTCCTGTGTGTGTATGTGTGCTCAGTATCTTGTTTTGCATACTGCACGACTTTGCCCAGATAGGGAAAGGTATGAGAACCTAGTGCTTACCAGGTGGTCAGATGGCTCCACAGAGGAGCAAATGACCTAAAAATGGTCTAAGAAACGTTGTATGCAGTGGGAATAGGAAAAAAGATTTTTTTTTTTTTTATTTTGAATCTTACTATATAAAAGGGAGTGTTAAGTATAAACATTTATTTTAATCTTTTTCCCCCTCTAAGTCTGTGGCTAATTCAATAAAAGGGCAATCTGACAGCAAAGAGGTGGAGCACTGCATGCAGAGTTACCAAAGGCAGAGTGTAGAAACCCAGCCTGCAGACACTGGTCCAGAGCAGCTGACTTGGCCCACCATTCCTTGGCCCAGGAAACTGTTAAGCTGTTTACATACACATTTTGAAATGCTAATGTTCCACCTTTTATCTTCAGAATTGCTTTCCAAATCTGTTCAACACCAGTTTTTTTTTTTCCTAGATTTTGAATATTCTGGGTCCCCACTCTACATTTCTGTGCGTTGATCAAGGAGCAGTAATAGCTTTGATGAATTGCTGGGTGTTAATGTGCTGAGAGAGCTTTTGCTCTAACCATAGCACTGGGATCCGTGGTCATTGCCCTGCTGCTATGGGACTGATGTTTTCTGTGCTGCTATTGAGGCCAGAAGTGGACTCAGCCACCTTCATTTCAGATATTCCTCTATGCAGCAAGTGACGAAAACAAGCTTTCTTATTTCAAGGATTGTCCTAGACAGTTAGGAGCTATCCTAGCTCTTCAAGACTTGCTGACTTTTATTTTCAGCCTTATTCAGATGCTCTTTAAAAATGTTGAGAGAGAGAGCAGAAGATGATTGGCAGCACCTTAGGGAAAGAAGGCGTGTGTGATTCAATAGCAGATTTTTGTTATTTTTGTTTTAAATCTTATTTTCCTGTATAACCTGTCTGTGAGCAGTTTTTCACCCATTGGTCTCTGAGTGTTTTGCTGCTGGCCCATATCTCTCTCATGTCCCCTGGCTTACTCCATTCTGATAAAACATGACTTGTAAGTTAGAAGAAAATTATGTAAATGAATATGTTAAGTCTTTACCAGGGCATTGCGAACTTCAGTTTTAAAGGTCAGCTTGAAGAAAACGCAATCTTTTTGATGTTGTACTTTTGGGGTGATTTTAATTGGCAGGGCAGTCAAGGGGGGGGCACACTGATGATAATGATACTTAGCAGATACCAGCATGAACTACAATGAATAAAAGGATGCTATATTCTTTGAATACCATTAATTTCTACTCTAAATCTCAGTATGAACTGATTTAGGATGGTATGAAACTTATCAGGTTAGGATCTATTAATAATAAAGGAGTATTGCTGCAGATAATGCTTGACATAAGATTTAGTCATGGGGTGAGCTGTGGCCAGCAAGGAGAATGTGCTGCTTCACTCCTGTGGCGAAATGTGTTCTCTTCAAGGTCTGAAGGAACGCTTCTTTTTTTCTTTAGCCATGAATTTCATATCACTGCTGATGGTCAGGCTGGCTGCTGCTGTTGATATCCAGACAGAAGAGGGAAAGTACGTTGGTACTGAACTTGTCTGTTTCTATTGCGTCTCTGCTGGTGGTACCCGAGCACTAATCTGCATTGATCTGCCTTTACTTTTAACAATAACACTGCTACATTTTTACCATTATTATTCACCTTGCAGAATTTTGCTTGCAAGGACGTTATGGATTTTTCAGGTAACTGGGGGCTCGCTTGAAAGCTGTGTGGAATTGTGATTTTTGGACTGAATTGCCTTGAAAGATCGTTTCCAACACCACTCTTTGCTGCCTGCCATCTGCTCCGAGGGCTGTTTCTTTTTTCAGCTCGGAAGCGCTGCCAATTTGGCCCTCCTCCCTCGGGGTGCCAGGAGGAAGAGCTTCTCCCCAGCTGTTGCCGAGGGGAATTCCCTGCAATGTCTTAAATGTCCCAGGGAGAGGTAAAAGCAGTATGAAGCCTGACAGGGGACATAGCTGGGCAGAAGTGTGCTCAGTGAACTCAGTCCAGCTCGGGTCAGAATAGCTGTCACTGCTGGGCTGAGCTGTGCAGCTGAAAATGTTGGTCCTGAGCGTGAAAGGCAGACTCGGAGCGTTCTGAATACTCATCCCCTCCCCTGGTTCTGGCAGAGCAAGGTGTGGGACGCAGAGGAACCGGGGGCTGAGTCTTGGGATAGATTTGCACGCTGTGGTCACTCAACGTTAAGCACTGATTCTTTCAGATTCATGCCAAAAGTGACAGCAAGACTTCTTAAATGAAGTATTTTCCTTCTGACTTGCCAGCTTGGTGTGTTACGTATCAAAACTGACAGTGTCCAAATTCCCCAGACCTTTGTATTTGGGCAGCTCCCTGCTGCAGGGGAAGCAAGGGGTATATATATATGTGTATATATATATATATATATATATATAAAATTTTTTTTTTTCAGGTAGGATCGATCTTCTTTGCTTTGTTTTGCTGCCAGACAAAGTATTAGATTCTTAAAATGAGTCTATTAGTTGCTATCTTCTTATTGATAGGAATTCCATTCCTATCCATTCCATTGATAGGAATAATAATGGGCCAATGAACTCTTAAACTGTCAGCAATATTCATTTTTCTTTAGGCCAAAACTTTTATCTTGAATTTGATATTCCAGTGCTGTTTTTCTGTTGTTAACATGCTTGTCCTGGCTCTCACTTCTGTAACCCTGCTAGAGATTTCCATCTGTGTAAGCATAGTGTTTGGTCATGGCCTTACCATTTTCTGTCTGCTGTTACCTTAATGCCTGCTGTCTCTCAAGCATGGGGTTTTAGGCAGATGCTTCTCCTGCTCTTTGATGCAGGACTGTGTCATCACGCAGAAAGCTGGGGAAGGCAGTGCTGTGGTATTTTCCAAACTGCTCCAAGTCAGTACCTGCACCACCCGTGAAAGGAAGAGGTGCAGGTCCCAGGGACAGGAAACTTTCAGGTGCTGCCATTGTTATCCCACCTGCAGTCACTTGTATTTTTAAATGATGCTTAAACTGGGAGCCGGCCCACATATTTGTTGGTACAAAATTGAGTACAGGATACGGCCTACCTGAACTCTTTGGGTGCTGCAGTAGGCTCGTGGTTATTGCAAATGCTGCTGGGAGATTATTCCAGCAAAGGCTGTGCCAGATTATGGAGAGAGGCACAGTAAGAGCATCCAGGAAATCCTGAGCTACCAGATCAACTCAGAGCAACTACTGACTCTTATCAAGTGAATTGCTTCACTTCTTGCTGCTCTTATCCTTCTTACTTAGAGAAAATAAGATTGCTTTATATGATATCAGATGGTAGTAGGCACTAGGGAAGCTCTGTATTCATTTAAATGGAAAGAAGTATTTTCTATGGAAGAGGGTATTTTATTGCAGTGAACATCTACACTCTCAGTCTTATTTTCAAAGGGAAAAAAACCACCAATACATTACTTGAGTAATTATGCTCATTGTCTTTTGCAGATATTAGATCAGTACTGTTTTAGCAATAGACCTGTAAGTCATAGCCTGGAGTAGGAACTGTGGATGGTCGTGTAGCTGTATGGAGTAATGGAAGCAGAGCAGTCCCATTATGATCATCAGATGAGCAGGGGCCGGAGAGCAGCGCATCCCAAACAGAGCAGCCATTCTTTGACCTGTATGAAAAAGCTTGAATCTGCCATGTTCTGATCAGTGCAGAGCTGCACAAATATCCTCTCCAGATTCCCTTTCCCTGAGTCTCCAAAATGATTTTCTTCTACTACCAGACTGGGCCTTTTGAATTTGAACAAATACATATATACTGTTCTTTTGTAGGGAACTATCGTGCAGTTTCTAATTAAGTGCCCGTAATCATTCTGTTTCAATCAGCCTGCATAAACATCAAATATCAAAAGGGAATCTGTGTTCCTGTGGTCCTCGCTGCCTCCACGGAATTGTTCTCAGTGATATAAACGATGTTTGTTCTCCTGTTACTGCATCTCCAGATAATGAGCAGTTTTATTGTAGCTGAAGCATTATCCCAGCATGTATTTGCAAGAGCATATGACAGTGGAGTACTTTTTCATTATTTCTCTTAATATCTTTAGACCATCTATGCATTTGATGAATATTTATACTCACTATTGTATAGGAATGTATCTCTCTTATTTAAAGTTACCCTTCAGTGTGGTTGCTTTCTGTGAGTTCTTTTCATCCATCCTAAAGCTATTTTTAAGTTCATCTGGGTATATTGCAATAATGCTTTCTCCTCTGTGTTCGTTAGGAATCTGGTATGGACAAAGGAAACAATGCTTAGTTAAGCTAATTACATGTTTTACTTTGGATGCATTACAGATGGCACAAAGTATTTTCTTTAATATAAAGCTTTGCTATTGCTAACAGGTTCAGAAACGTTGTTTCATGATCTCCTTTTCAAATAGAATACTTTTGAATATTTCACGGTGCTCCTTTTCCCGATTTAAAAAATATATATATCTATTTCTGACAAGATTTCTCCCTTTTTGCACGTCCCTTTTGGACGTTGTGTTGAGGGATATGGTTTAGTGAGAACTGTTGGTGATAGGTAATTGAACAGGATGATCTTGGAGGTCTTTTCCTCTGTGATTCTTTTTAATTTGGATGCCCCTCCAGCATATGAGGTTCTTTACAACTAACTGTAGAAATTCTTTGTTGCATATGTGCTCAAATTTATGATACAGCCTCCCCCCTCCCCCAGTCTCTGATTATAATGCTTTCTGCAAAGAGAAACTGTTGAGACAGCAAGCTTTGCTGCAGGAAAGGTTTAGAGTGAGTGATAGTGCCTGTATCAATTTTGGGGTAAGAAAATAAGAATTAGATGTGTGAGTGCCAGACTAAAGGGTCCTGGGGGGGGGCCTCCTGTTTGTTCTCCATGTATTTAAACTGTACTTACAGTTTCACAGTACATTTTAAAGATGAGAGTGGTTCTGCTGTTGGTGTTGTTTCCTTCTGCTGCTTCAGTTCCGTGTGTGCCCGTGATCGTCAGGCAGTTCACAAGAGATGCTTTCTTTTAATTTCAGTCCCATCTGAAAATGAAGATTCTACTTAGCAGAAAAATGTAAAGGAATGATGCATAGAGAGCAGCAAGAGAAAGACCAGCTATGTTCTGTCCAAAAAATCTTCTCTCTAAGTAGCACTTAGCACTAATTGAGGAAATAAAGACATTGCCCTCTAAAATCTTGTCAGCCAAAATCCAGCTGTTCGTTGCTACATCCTAATCCTTTTTGCTTTATAGGTTTCTGCAATGATAGTATTTTAATTTAATGGCTGTTTAGTGAATTTCCAGAACTTTGAATCTCTCTGTAAGAGATCTTATTAATGTAGATTAAGCATAATGAACGATGCTGCCGTGGCCAGGAAGGGCACACAACTGTGTGTCCCTTCTTCCATCCCAGAAAGTGATGGTCAGCAGCACTGAAATACTGGACGTGGAATGGGCTGGTTTTGTTCTAGTTAAACAAAGTTTAGATCTGTGTCACCTTCCTTGATAGTTTCAGGCAGTATCAACTTTAAGGAAGATGTGTTTTATGCTCTTGTATATATTTCTAGAAAACTTCCCATTTTATTTTTTTTTAATTAACAGTTAGGTATTTTTCAAGCGTTTCTTATCTGTACTTCTGCAGTGGATATCACCATTGTACCACATAACTTGGTACGCTTTAAGGTACTTGACTGCATTATTGATATTTGCTGGCATATATATTGTGTCAGGGGATTACGTGATGATGATTCCTTTTTCACCTAATCATCCTTTTTCCTCTGCTGGTAACGCTGCTGAATGCTAGACAAGAGCTTGACCTGAAATCTTATTGCCAGGGTCAGAGTTCACATGAATCAATGAGTACAAATCACTTTTTCAACTAAGTATCTGAATAGAATACAGTGCAACGTAAGCCACTTGTTTTCATGATCATTATGGGATGGGAGAAAAATGTGTTCTCTTATAAACAGAAGTTGGGAAGCATATGGGACCCATGGGAGTGTAATGGGGTTGGCAACCTTAAGAATGGATACAGAAATGTGTCAACAGGAGTCACAACCGTGCATCAGTTTTTATTTTTGCTGTTTCCCAGTATTTTGTGCTTTTGACAGCACCTTGATCCCTCTGGGAGGAAAAAATAAGGTTTTGTGGCTGTGGTCACTATAGGGCACATAGCACAAGCATCACAGAGCTCTGTATCAGCCATAGTGGCCCATGTGCTGTGTGTACTCAGTAACAGACCAAAGCCTGGGCGTAAGATTTGCTGGAACAGAACTTGCTGCATTTGCCAGAATCTGAGAACAAGGCCTTTTTTTATCAAAACTTTACTGCACTTGATCTAATGATGAAGACAATCATCTGCTATTTTCAAACAGTGAACTATATGAGAAAAGGAAGTTGTTACTATCCAGGGGAACAGCTTGGTGCTGCGGCAAGTAGAAGTCAAAGAAGGAAGTAATGGTAAAAAAAAAAACAACCCACCAACAAACCAAAACCATAGTAGAATAACTTAGCATGTATATGAATGGCATTGTATGTGTTATATCCAGTGTTTAACGTGTCAATAATTTCCTTGTTTACCAAAGCATGCGCTCTGTTCTCTTCAGCAGTACCATAAAGCGATGGAAGTGTGGGTAATAGCTGTAATTCAGTTTGGTTTAAATAAATGACTTTAGCAGAATGTTGCTGTATCAGAAACTGGGAGATGTTGAGTTAATGCTGAATAAGCCATGAAGCTGATTTATCTTAGAAGGAGAAAGATTTCATTTCCAGTTCTTAAAGTAATTATAAGCTGATGGATTTCTGCATTTGTATTTTGTCTGCAAATTAAAGTTACAAAAAGTTATTGCTTCTCTAAAAGAGAGATTTCTGTCTCCATTAATTTTTTCAGAATGTGTTCAGTTTCCCATTTGTGTCTAAAGGCTTTTGAAAGTGCATACGTTTGATTTGAATATAAGTTATTTTATTTTTAAAATATATATTCATTAGTGCTTTTACTTTCAGGTGTAAGGCAAAGTCTTTTCCTGTGCAGGTGCATGGAAAAACACAAGGGCTACATTCATCCAGAAATTGGTTTGCAACATGTAAGATTATAAAGGCATTTGAAAGCAGGGATCATAGATGCTGTTGAATAACTTGCTGCTGAAACGGCACTGCAGCACTAATTCTATATCCTCTTATTCTTACTGCAAGTAGAAAATTTTTCCAGAAAAGCTGTGTGTGTTTTTCATGTGCTGAACTGGTTTGCATCCTGTGCATTTTATCATCTCCTGCTAATGTAGCCTTTGCTTTATCCAGACTTTGTCTGCATTTTCAGCTCTTTCAGGTCAAGGTGAATGACTCTAGAGTAAAAGCTTACGTCTCAAATGAGTTGTGATGATGAGTATTTCTCTCCTTCCTCAACGATTCTTAAAGAACTTTGGAAACAAAGCAAAATAGCTCCCAAAGGTGATTGAAACTTGTAATTTCTTTCTGCTCAATGTGAGGTTATATAATCCTTCAGCACATTACATGCTTGTCCTGTGGCATTAGGGTATTAGCACTAATGGAAAGACATAGTTATTACAAACAATTCCAAATTTCACGGTGGGTGTCTTAATAGCAAAAAGGGATTTTCTCGTGATTAAAAAGAAAAATGGGTGGCAAAACAAGGAAGAAACGCTCGTTACATAGGATGATCCCCTGGAGGCTTAATTACTGAAAAAACAAATAGGAGGTAAATGTTCTAGATGTTTACAGGTTAAACATTCCATAACTATCTTTTAAATAAGAGCGTCTGCAGTCTGGGAGCAGCTAATTGCTCAAGAATCACAGCCAGTTATTCTGCCTCGTTTTCCCCCAGGATCGACACTCACAACAGGATAATTCTTACCCTGATATAAGTGTCACAGTAGGAACTCAGTGTAATTTGCTGATATGATATCAAAAATAGCATTAAGATAATTACATTTTGCACTTGTGGTGTTTCACAGGCAATAGTGCGGCTGTAAATTACTGCTTTTGGGTTGTTGTAAGCTGGCCACTCACCACTAAAACTGCTTTATTTTTCATTTAAGCTACAACAGTGAAGTTACTTCAAAGGTTTGGGGCTTTTCTGGTGTCTTCAACACAGAAGTGTATCCAGTAACCTGAGTTAGAGCACAAATTGCAGTATGTATTGCAGTGTGTCATCTATGGGATGCTCTCTAGGCTCAGCTGTTGCTCAGTAGTTTGTCTCCAGCACCGTCCCGTGGCAGTTGCAGATGAATGCTTTGTTCCTCCCATTTCCAGGAGGAAAGCTGAAATGAGTGGATTCTTTTTAGTTGCTCGGGTATGTTTTTCTCAAAACTTTGTGTTGAAAAACTTAGTTCTGTGGCACCAACTTTAATTTCTGAATTAGGCAGCCTCTGTAAGGAAGCTCAGTATGTGCAACCAACAGGATTACCTGATCGCACTGCTGCTCCCATAGCCTAGGCTAATGAGAGTGCAATGAAAAAGCAGCTACATCAAGAAAGCCAGACAGTGGTTTGATTAACATTGGCATTGAGCTATGGATTTAGACTGAGCTCTGTTAGTTTATACCAGGTGACAAAGTGACCCAGGGTATTCCTTGTTTGGGGCACAAAGGAAAAGGATCTTGTTATCACTTAGGGTGATCAGTGACTTTACACAGCCTTGTAAGAACTTGGTGTTTCTTTCAAGTCTTTTGTCACTTTTTATCGCTTTCTGAGGAATACCCAGCAAGTTCTGGAAGGAAACAACGTTTTTGTTGGTGTTTGCTTTGAAGGACTTGATGCCCATGATTGACTGCTTTCCTTCAAAGGCTGCTCAAGAGGCTGAGGTGAGACGCTGTATTGGACCAAATGTTTATTTCTGCAGCTGTTTTAATTTAAAGAAGCAACCATTTAAAAAGCAATTGCGCTTCGTGAAAGAGGCAATCTGAGCAACTCAGAGTTAAAGCTTGGAAATGGATGCTAATTGGTATGATGAATTTGAGGGCTCTCCTGCAGTGGGTTAAGTCACAGGAAAAAAAGTGAGGCACATCTGACTATAATTTTTGTTTTTACCATTGAACAGTGTTAGGGACCCTTTTTGTGGACAGACAAATGCTTGCCATTATTCTGTGCTCAAAGGCAACATTGAAAGTGACCTGGAACAGGCAGGAACTGACTTTTTTCTACTAATATGATATGAAAGTTTTATCGTATTAGGAATTTTCTGTCATAGTGGATTAGTATCAGGTCCTATTAACATTCATTTTTACTAACTTAAAATGAAATGTGCTAACATGACTACGCTACGCTATCACATGAGAAAAAAAATGAATGATATGATATTAATGTGATACCATAGAAAGGTTTCAATGTCTCTGTCCCGTGGTAGGTAGGTAGAAGTTAAAAAAAAATAAAATATGGTAGCTTGGGACAATGAGTTCATGATTTTTCCCAAAGGGGAGACTCCATTTTTTAATACTGGTCTACAAATTACATCTGTATTTGCAGAATAGATTTTAGAGTTTTGGAATAATGAATCTTGTACCCGATTCTTTAATTATGGTTGCTCTAACATTTCTAGACAAAACTCATTGGGAGCTACAAATACTGAGTGTCTGAACAAAACAACTCGAGGTGTTCCTGGCTGATTATCCCTTGGTTTTCAGCAAAGCAAGTGTTGACTTCTGGTAATATTGTCCTAGGAGCCAAATATTTTAGAAAAGGAAAAAAAAAAAAAAAAGCCTTCATTTTATGTCCGTGATCCATTATGTGCAGAATGCTGTGGCCAGAAATAATTAACAGGCACAAAGGGTGGTAGTTAGTCATTTGGCTGGATGAGTGTACCTGCAAGGTTTCTTTCACATAGAGCCAAAATCTGATAAAAGCGGCTCATGTCAGAAGAGTCCAGTCTTATCTAAAATATGACCAGAAAAATGGTCATTGTATTTGTGACTTCAAACTTCATAGAGGACAAAGTGAATGATTTTGGCTCCTAGACGTAAATTCAAGCCATCTGTAATTCTGAAAGTCTGTGCTATGGCTTTCATTTTTATTTTCCCTTTGACGCAGCTAACTTCCCAAAAGCTTTTGTTTAAAGTAAAACCTTTAAAAAGCTCCAAAGAGGTGATGAATTAGAATGCACTTACTTTTAAAAGCACAGACTTCCATCTGCCTTTCTTGTCCATCTCAGTTCTGACTTCTTTCAGGAGGAGGCTGCTCAGTCGTGGAGCTCATCAGCTCTCACAGATATAAAAAATGTTGTCTCTGGCCCCAGGGAATTTGGAACTTGAAGTGCTTGGTGTTGTTCAAAATGCTGACTTGGGATAGCAACAGAGGCAAATCTAATCTGTGGCTCAGAGCAGAGGAATTAGCCAGCTGGAAAACGCTACTGGGGAGGAGGGTTGGAAAACCAAGCTTAGATTGGAACCAACTGGTCTTTTTTGAGTCGCAGCAGAATAATGTACAAGAGAGAAACACTTTGAAGCTTTGATGTCAGTATATTGGTAAACATCTGTTAATTGCATGTAGTCATTAAGGCTGTCAAAGGTGAGATGCCCTAGTCGCTGTCCCCACAAGGTTCAGAAGCTTCTCATCAGAATGGCCTTGATTAAAGTAGCACCACTATCTGTACATTACTGCTTTCCATCGTTAGTAACTGTTATCTCTCTCTTCAGACTGATTTTCAATTTCTGTGTTTGCAATTATAAGTGATTTATAGGAAGATTCATTGCACAACCTGTCCAGAATCATTAAATTCACCTAGGTTGAATAACCTGATGTTCACCTGGAAATAACCAAATTGATGACATTATCTTGCTGAATTTTCAGCTGCCTTCATAGTACAGAGCTCACCCTTCATTTCTTTTCTTTCAAGTGCAGCAGCTGGGGGAGGGGAGGGAGACAATCTTAATTCATAACAGGAAATTAGCCAAGTCTGAAAGGTGCACACTAATTATGGAATGCTGTATATCTTGCGTAGCTGATTACAGCACAGGTTTCTGAATGGTAGCTATGATTTTTCCAAATACTGTTCGGTAATTTGAAACGTTATTAGGGGATTAACTTTCCATATGAAAAGCTAAACTAATACTTATTAAATGTATTATAACAGCGAGTGGGCCTAAGAAGCTGCTGAGGCCATTATTTTGCAGGCTGTAGCCACTGCCAGAGATGGAGGAGGCTGTAGGACAACCAGCCCAGTGGGAGGAATGGGCAAGGCACCATCTTCTTTTGTGCCTTATTCCACAGATGTCTGCTGACACGAGGCAAGGTGATGGGCTCCATTTATGAATGCAACTAATAAATGAAGGACTGGAGGAAAAGAGAGTTAGGGCTTCTTGTGTTGCATCCTTCAGAAAAAGACTGCATGTGGCTTTACTGTTTTGAGAAAGCAGCTGAATGTTACACATTTATTTATGTCACAGTTTTGCTGGTACTGGGTAAAGCTGTTTTGTGCAGTTGGTATTTTTAAACCTCGTTAAATGCCTTGTGAGGATCTACATTTTGTAGCAGTGTTAGCTGTCATTTATTCTCTCTCTCCCACCTCTTCTAGAGATCCATATATTCTTTGTGACTTGTGATACTTGCGCAGTGCATGGGAACTCAGTCTAGGTTCTTCCCAGCTGAAAGCATGAGGCTGGAGCTGAAGGCTTGTAGTCAAAGCCACAAATTCCCCATGGACAAGGCAATAGCAAAGGCAGACTTAATTTTAAATGAAATCTGTGCAGTCATGGCCACATGGAGAATGGCTGTGGGAGTTTGTGATGCAGTAGTTTGTGCCACTGGCGACACAGAAGGAAGCTCTTAGATTTCTCTGATGAATAAATCAGCACTTAAATGTGGGACTCAGAGTGGGGGCTACAAAACGCACGTTAATTGGTGGATGGATAATGTTAAACTGGAGTTTCCAAGGGCAATGTAACTCTGTTTTTGGGAAAGGAAGATCTAAGGGATAGTTTGCTCTTTTATTTATCCGATGTTTTATTATGAAATTGAGGGGGGAAAAAAAGAAGAAAAAAAGAAAGGAAAGGAGAAAAAGATACCATCCTAGTTAAGTTTGTTTGTTGTTGTTTTTGTGGTGTGTTGTTTTTTTTTTTTTTAATGAAAAATATGTTCTAACTTAATCATATCACTTACAATGAGTTATATGTATTCCTTGTCTTGGAAAGAGCTTGGACCAATAACTTAAATCAGCATTCGCTATAGACTTTTGTCTCTACCTGTCTTCATTCTGGATTCTTTGATAGGTCAACTGGCAGATTTCTTCCTAGGAGAGCTGGCACCTTCTCTTTAACCAGCATCCTAATTCTTTTATGCAAAAGTAAATGATGTCTTTTCCCCTCACCTGTTGTATTAATCAAAGCTTACTTTTCTTTGCATTTTAGTACTGATTCTGAAACTGTTAGCCTAGCCCAATGTTTATAGTGGTCTTTGCACAGCCTATCAAATGTCCTTTGTACACATTTCTGGAATACGTTCACTGTTCTAATTTTTTTTTTCGTGTAATAAACAAAACTTGGGGAAAATTATTCAGAATGTCTCTGCATCAACTTCCATTGCTTCCCCCTGTCTATCCTTGTGGTAAGATCCTTGTAGACTTTTATTCCTATGGGCATCTGAGCCATTAATCAAACCACCAGTGTGCTTGTTTTAAATGTTTCCCTCACTTGGTTCTCTAAAATGGTTTTTAACCTTTCTCTACATACATTTTCCATTTCCCTGGGCTTTCCCTTTACTAATGGTATTATGATGGTCTCTTTCTTGCCTTTGGGGATCTCTTGAACTACACGAACTTGTAAAGTGTCGGTGAAAACTTCTCTCAATTTCTGTTCCCACATTTTTGTACCCTTTCAGAAATCTGATGTCTGGTCTTTGAGCTGAGCCCTGAGGAAAGGCCCAAAGTGGGAGTATGTACCTCTGCAGGAGAAAGGGACATAAATTACTCCCTTACTCCCTTGCATGGGCCACTCAGGTAGGGCTCAATTGAAGGAGCAGTTGTTACCATTCAGCTGATGGGGAAAATAAATCATATCAGGAAAAAGTTGCACAAATTACCAGTGGATCAAGGAGGAAATTCTTTCAGGATATGCCAAGCATCCTTTGTTTGGCTGTCCAATCAAAGTTAGGAAGCTCAGTCTAAAATTGCACTGAAGTCTTTAGGATATAACTGGTTTACGTTTAAATTTGAAGTTATGGGAAGCCTTGCAGAAAAGACTGAGGAAGATCTATGGAAGACCCAGTGTGCTGGTAACTTTAAATTACAAGTTTTTCCTAAGTTTACTTTGATTGAGACAAATCATGCAAAAGTCAGTGCTGTCAGAGATCTCTTAATTCCCTAAAGCTCTGTTGTGGAAATAAGCTTCACTTTTCCACTTTTTCACTTTTTCTCTCTTTGTCATAGAGTAAAGGGACAGACATCTGCTAAAGGCACTCTGCCCCAGCAATGTGTGGCAAAGCTGTCACTGGAAAGGACTGGTGTGGTCCATGTTGTCTTTTCTGTCTGCTGTCCTGTCACTGGGAATGCTCTGGGGCTGAGGCCATTGATACATTAAAGCTGTGGAGGCTGGGGAAAAGCCCTAAAACCTACCTCATAAGAAGTATTCGGGTAGATTGCAAATATATCATAGGACAGTTGAAAATTAATTATTTAAATATATTTACTTTTTTTTTTAGTTCATGAAAAATGTCATTCTGGAGAACAAATTCTTAATTCTTGCTTTTCATCCTGATATAATACAAAACAAAACCAAAACACACCCCCCTCATGTTGAGAGATTTTTAGCTGTATGATTCACTCTTGTTTTTGTTTCATTTGGCTTAGCCTTTTTCTGTTAATACTTAATCAAATCTTTCACTTCTCATATTCTGTGGATGGGTTCAAAAGCTTTTTTGTTTATCTTATGTATTGTTCCATATATCTGTCTTGAGCCATGTTGGCTTCTCTTGTCATTTTGACACTGATTTACTGGAATGAACTTATATTTTAAACTCTGCTGCTGTTTTTTAAATGTCTCCCATTCCACATTAACATTTCTCAACAATAGTTAGTTCTAATTAGTTTTTTCCAGCCTGTTTGCAAATCTTGCACTATGTCTTCTGAAAATAAGAACGTAAGAATATCAAAAAACGGGTGATCAAGTGACTTTGCCAGTAGTTCATCCATGTTCTACTTATGTTTGTATCCAATTACTTATGTATCAAATAGTCATTTTATAGTTAAAGAACCGAGCTTTATGCTGTTAGTATATTTGATTCAGAAACTAATTCATATCAGTGACTTGTAGATTTCTGTTATGGTTTTCCAAAAGATCTTTCCTATTCCTATTGACGTATTTCAGTGGTGTTCTTGCTGTGTGTGCTTAGATGTTCTTCTCTTGATCTTCAGTGGGTTATCAATTCTTTGACAGACAGTGCAAAAAAACAAATTACCAGGATCTTGACAGACCTCAATGAAAGCAATTTGCATACATATATTCCTTTTAAATTCTTTTTAATTCCAAACAACTAAAGGATTTGCTTCCTCATCTGTCTTTAACGTGCCGGTATGCCTGCATCCATTACATGTCCTTTACAGCAGCAAAAAAGATTGGACAGGGATGTTTTTCTGTGCTGCTTTTTATCCACGAGGGTTGCTTACAGTTCCTTGAAAGCAGTGCCCATGGATGTAAATAAGTGTAAGTACACTGAAAAATAAGAAATAAATTATATTGTTTGTGGTCATACCAATTAATACTAGCTGAGAGTTGATGCTTTTGCAATATTTTTCTGGTTTTCTCTTTATAATGCTGTTTTTTCATGGTTTGTTGGTCTTGAGGTATGAGTTTTAGTCCAATAGAATTAAAACTGTGGTTGTTTTATTACGTATATTACTGTAACTCTTAGGAATCCAAGTCACAAGGCACAATTTCACTGTGCTAAGCGCTGTACCACCGTTGAACCAAAAGATACTGTCAAAGAATTTAGGAAGTGAAGTGTTTGTGCTGTGGGTCAAAGATGGGAATAAAGCTTTCGTAGACATCCAGGTGAGAGATCATGGGTATTGGTGACTGAAGGCTGGAAGGAACTTGGAAGGTGAAGAAGACACTTGGTGTCTGTTGGAATGGAGGGCTTCCATCAAAGCCAAATGCTACACCTTGCATGAGTAGGTATTTACAGCAAGTGTGGCACCAGTAGTTTTCATCTCTCCAATTTTCCAAAAGGGACAGAACATCAGAAGTGAAATAGATTTCGTCCATGCCAGGCTAGTTTTCAGATCTGATTAGAAAGCAACAGGATGGGTAAAATTCACCTCTCCCTTTGCAGTACTGTTTCTGCCTGCATGTATGTATCCCCATCTTTGTGCCAGCTCATTCTACCCTAAGCTCCAATGCCAATTTTGCTGCACTTAGGTGACTCTGATGTTTGGCTTGTTTCCTACACGCCAGAAGCTCAGATGCAAGGATGACACATGAATGAGCACAGACTTGAGAGAGGAAGATTTTTATAGAAATAAGAACTATGGCAATCTCAGCAAGAAAACTGTCACACTTGATTTTTTTCTGTGTTGTACTGTGGTATGAAAGAAATACTTGACACTGTTGTCATGTTACTGTCCTTCCCCAAACAACCCACAGGATCTGCAATTTAGACAAAACGCTCAGTTTTAAGAAGCAAGCAGGACACCACATGGTGCTCCTTAACAGCAGCTACGTGGATGGTGTGCCTTCCCATCTGCATCAGACAGCCTCATCTATGTGCTGCATTATGGCTTCCTTGTGCTTCTCTGTGGCTGTGTAAGAAATGAGAGAACTCCTTGCACAACCACCTGTGCTGGAATGGCAGCTCCAGGCATTCATTGTGCATTTAAAAAAGAAAGAAAAACTTAAAAATGCAGAGTAAGGAAGGAATGAGTGTTGTTCTAATAATGCAGGGCTTTTTTGCATCTGAAACTGCTCCATGTTTTATTAGGAACAAGGTGGGGACAGCGCAGAACCTGGCTTTGCTCACAAAGCATGTAATCTTTTCCCATTAAATACATTTTTACATTTAATTTTAAAATGTAGCTTCGTAGATAGCACGAGCATCTCCTCAAAGCACGTCTGCAGGTTTGGCACGCGCATTAATGTAGAACACTTGATTTGTTGCTGCTCAATACCTATTAACAGAATGCTTATAGGTAAAGTAAGTACAGCAGTATGGTGCAACGCGGTGAAATGCAGAAGTCTATTTTCAGTTCTATTCAGCAAAAATGTAGCATAAATAGCTCAATGCTGTTTGAGTATCATTTCTTAACTGTTTGATACTCATTTAAGCCCACTGGTATCTCGCTTAAGTTGCAGAATTTTAAAAATACCTACTTGATTTGTCTCTGGGTGTAACTGAATTTGGAGAAACCGTAAGAAATGATGACTGCTGGATGGTATTCCTACTGTCATCGTTGTGTGAGAGAGCTTAATAGTGCCAGCTTAATAGTTTGGTGTACTTTTTGGAAAATCTAGTATGTCTGACGAGGAATGAATTCTACACAGTTTCTCTTCTTGCTGTTACCATCTTCCCAAACTGAGCGGAGGCTGTAGAGAATTCTAACCCTAGTATGTCTGATCTGATGCCTTTACGTCTAGGCAATACTAGAAGAAATACAGCGAGAAAGCTACCTAAAAAGCTTCTCCATAAACCCTGCCAGTATCTGCAGTGGTAAAGGCAACACAGCGTGTGGTTGAATTTTATTCTTAATGATGTCTGCAGTAACGATAAGGCAAGCAGGCAAATGGGAGAAAAAGGTATTAAAATAGAACAGCATTTGTAGGTAAACGAGTTGATCTGCACATCATGGCACAGCCATCTCGCTGTGTTGTCTGTAATCTTCAGCCACAGTTTGGCTTGCAGACTTGAGTTACGTACTGACAATAACCACACCGTTTTGCTGACTTATTTTGACAGTTTATGTCCGGTTACTTCCAGTGATTTGCAAAGCTGACATCTCCCTTTAGTGAACCTGAAACTCCTCTCTCCTGTATTGCCCAGCCAGTCATGAAAAGCAGGGCAAAGAGAGCAAGGTTCCTTCTCACTGAACCCATGGAGTCGGAGGTCTAATAGCAAATGTGAAGGGTGAAAGGTGCTGTAGTGTAAATGAGGGTTGGGCCTCAGATGGGTACTTTTGTGGCCAGAGGTGTATTTTTATGAATTCCTCGTGCTGTAAATACTACAGTTCTTTGCTCCTTAGCACATATTGCAGTCTATGAGACAGAAGAATATTATTTTTCCTTATGGTAAAATTTATCTGATTGAGTCTATTTATACTGACAGCTTTCCTACGTTAACTTCTCTCTGAATTCCCAATTCATGTAATAGCTTTCTTCCTGCTTCCCACTTTTGAACTACCTTTGTTCTGCCTATGAAGGATAGGAAGCTGATAGTTACTTTATGTTTATATTTCAAGCCTGCTTAATGTTTAATGAGGCTGAATATGTTGTAAAAAGCTTCAGAATGTTCAGACCCGTTAATATTTCATGCCGATCTACAGAGACAACTGTATTGATCTTTTAAGCATCTGCTAAACAAGACAAGGAAGAAATCAGATTTTGGTCAGTTCAATTTGGCTGGTAAATTAAATAGCTTTTAGAGCATTATTGTCTTTTTAAAATGTTTTGTTTCCACTTGAAGAAAGTAGATTTTAAAGGCAGTATTTCAACATGTTCTTTCTCAGTGTTCTTGGTTTTACCAGCTTTGTTTATTATATCTTTTCAGATTTCCCCGTAAGTGTTCTATAATCCTAATGGTAATCTTTTTGTTTATGAATACAGATGAGTAGAATGCTACTACCTCTAGTTTCTTCCACTAAACTATACTTTGCTGTATCCAATTTCAGAGCTGATGTCAAGCTTCCTCAGAATCCATCTGTGGCCTTAGCAGGGAGAAAGCAATGCACGCTGGAGTGGGCTGTTGAGTAACACTCTGTTTTACCTAAACCTTGGCCATACACTGGTTATCAGTGCAGCATCTTTGAGGATGGCTTACCTTGGGCACTCCTGTACTGGATTTTGAGAATGTGGCGTGTGCTATAAGGTTATCAACTCATGTTTTTGTAACATCAATCCTTAGTCTCACTGAGGGTTTTAAGGTATGTTTTCAAAAGCTGTATGTATCATTTTCCACCAGTTTTTGTACCTTCCTTGGTCCCATGGACTGTCATTTTGAAGACTGCCTGGCTACTCCCATATAAAAAAAAAAAAAGTTATTTCCCACTGAACTGTGGAAGTGTCTTGATGCATAACTAAATTTTTGTTGATATGATGAAACACTGTCACTTCTAACATATGTGTCACCCTTAATTACCATAGAGACTTAGTATCATGGCATAACTTGCTCTATATAGCTGTTCAGGTATGTGGTGGTTTCACATACTACAAATGTGAGGCCAACTCTTAAATTATAAAACTGCAAATGCTAGCTGCCCAGGTATTTGGATGCTTTATGATAAATTCTTACACTGGTAGACACAATCTTGAGCATCTTCCTTATATAGAAAGTGCTAATGCTAGTTTGGGCAAGGAAAATGATAAATGTGCAGTAGATGAAACTGAGCTGCAGAACTTTGCTGCCATAAGCACAGCCAACGTTTGTTCTGAAGACAGAAATCCATCAGTTGTCAACAGGAATAGTAATAGACATACCTGATGATTGCTGTACTCTTGTGGCAGACATAGTGAGGAATTGCTCCTGTCTGGGAAAGAAATTTTATCTCATTCTATGAAGAGACAGAATGCAGCTGGGAAGCTGCCTTTGCTGTGTCACGTGCATCTAAGTCCCTTATATACCTGCACACTATGGGAAAGCTGGTACCTTTCCTTTCTCTTCTGCTTTGAAAATCATCAGGTTTGGGATCTACACAGCACTTGGATGTGAAGGGCCTCGTTAGTACCTGTAAATTAAATGTGAACCTAATTTTATTTCTTTGAATCTTAGTAACTTTGGTTTGTGTTCCTTGCTGGGCATATTAAACGGAACATAGCATCCTAAATTAGAGACAGGTATGGCTTATTAGTTCCAAGTATTTGACTACGGACCATGCCAGGCTTTGCAACATCTTTGGCTTTGAAATGTTTCATGTGGCCTCTTCTGCCACCCTGCAAAACAAGCTACATGTGCCAATGGTCACATATGCTAATGGTAATCAGCTGTCTAAGAGAGATATCATCACTCAATAGAAGGGATAAATGTATTTGAACAGATCATTAGACATTGTCCTCCTTGAAACAGGCTTATGCCCTGAATACCTTACATGAGAATGAATCAACCTAAAATCCTAGCATTATTGTTCAGTAGTAAGATGGGGATTGGGAGCTGATGGTCATCAAATTTCTTGGAACCTCAAGTCCCACCATCCACCCCATTGTATCTGTGCTTGCTTTTATGTGGCCGAGGCCTTTGTCCCTCTGCACAGGGGTCAAGGGGTTCTGCTGTTAAGTTCACTGGGATCCAGACTGACTTCTGTATTGTGACAGTAAATCATTATGCGACTATTTTAAGATACCTGTGTAAAAGTAATAGGATAAGGATGAGCTGCATTCTCCATTCCACAGGGAGTTATGTAAAGTACCTCGATTGGAATGGGAGACAGATTTAACTCGATTGAATCATTGAATGGAAATATAAGACAATGCACATTAGCCACTTAGTTCATTCCATAAATTCTAATAATTAAAACTGCATGTGCAATAATAATGGCTTTCCAGATACATAAGGAGGAAAAATGCACCTTTGATATGGTGTGGCATAGGCATAATGAAAACATGTAGGTAATGGAGGATCTGTGTAACAGGAAGTTAGCACACAGAACCTGCAGCTGGAAATACATAAACACATTTCCCGACAGAATTTCACTACGTCACTATTCATTAAGAAAATTGGCAATAACTGACAAGATAGGCACAAAATGAATTTTCATGTTGCTGGGATGAAGCATGGCTCCCAGCAATTAATGGGTTTAGTCATATTAAGCAGATAAATAATGCTATCTGACATTACAGTATTTCACATTACACTAAAATTTTGTAACATTTGCTCATAATATGACTTGAAATATGTTACCTAGGAAAAAAAAATCTTATCTCTGGAACAGTCAAACCCTATTAGAAACCTTAGGCTTGAAAAATCACAATGCTAACAGTTATATCCCCTAGCAAAGGTTTGCTTTCCTTAAATAGTGTTAAATTTAAACCCAGAAGCTCTAGTCTCTTTTGGAGTTACTCTTCCACAGTGCATTGAGCTTGAAAGGAAGATTTAGTGCACAAAATATACTGCGCATTGCTGAAGGTTGGTAAGTGAAACACTAAGAGCTATGGAAGGAGGTTGCCTTTAGAATGAAATCACATCAATGATATGTTCTCTAAAATATGTTTTTGTATTCTGTTTTATAAAAATGCTCTTAGTGTGACTCCATTATACTTAGAATGATTGATAACTTGATTGGCTTGAATTTCATTTTAACTGGCATGTTTGCCTTAATCGTAGCTGGGCATATTCTGAGTACCACTCTTCTTGCATTATTTCATACTGGAAAATACCCAGTGTAGCCCAAGCATTAATAGAAATTGAGAACAAATAAAGGAATATAATCTCTCATTTGATGCTAATTTTATTCCAAATTCATTGAGTAATGTAGAAGAAAATGTGATTGTTTGTCAAAGCTCAGATGCAGTTTTTTTTGTTGGGGCAGAATGCAGTGGATTTGGAAGTGTTATATGTTTAGCTGCAGGCAATGATGCCTAGCGTCTCAGCACCCAGCTCCCACTGAATTTCAACAAGAGTTACCAAACAACCTTCCCTTGGGCTCCAGTGAAAACCCTTGGCTTCCTATCTAGTCTGAGCTGCAGTTTCAGTAGCAGGATACAAGCTTTTTTACTGTGGTCTCTTAAGGTATTGTTTCCTGAAACAGCAGAAGATGATCCAAGTGCAGAGAGCACAGCAATTCTGGACTAAAATATAAAATCTCTGTACTAAAATATAAAAATCTCAAACTTTAGTATGAAAGGGCTGCTAGAAAACAGCAATTATCAAGATTGTTAGGACTATTCAATACAGCAAACCTTTCCAAACCCAAATAATAAACCATACAGATATTTTTTTTTTATGTGTGCCAAGATACAATTTTATTGCTTCTCAGGTAACACTGCATTTAGGCATTACTTTGACATGGAATTACTGGGAGAGCAAAAACCGTTTATGTCTTATGACATCTGTCCTACTCTATGTTAGCAGAAGAGGTAGGGACTTTTAGGAGACCTTGCAGGCAGTGTTGTAGGTGCATGCTAAAAGCTTAATAATAAAGCTAGCAAAGGCAAGTAATCCCTGCCAGTGTGTGTAATAGAGAGCTATCTTCAACTGAAAGTATTTAGCACTGTTCTTATGTGACCTTAGCATTCAGAACAGGTTCTAGCAATACTAAAACTATACACTTATTTCTAGCTTTTTTTAATGATGCAAAGAAGAAAAAGTTGGTGCCATACATCCAGCTGCTGTTTGTAGATGACCAGCCAGTGCTGCAGGCTGAACTGTTGGCATAAGAAGCATCACATCATCTCTCTATGCTAGTCTGTCTGTATTAGTGTTATTGCACCTTCATAGTATCAAAAAGTTATGGTTTTACTGTGCTTGTTTTAAAAATAATATATTTTAAACCAACCAAACTTATTGGAGTTAGGTATATAAAAATATACATGTTACTGCTCACATTATACAGTAAAAAAAGAAAGCACCTGTGTGGAAAGCTCATTCCTTTCTTTGGAAGGAAAGCTGTCTCCATGTAGTTGCTTCAGTAACACTTATTTATACGTACATACATACAAACCAGAACTTCAGCCACATGAATCTGTCCGTGTCTGTAGTACAGAAAACAGAAGGCCCAGAGGGGTGATATGTCTCATTCTTTCTCCATCACGGAGCTGCTGCCATTCACACTGTGTGAACAAGAGCATGGCTTGGGTAAAGCGTGAAAAGCGTGAGATAAATTATGCTCCATGTGGCATAATTCCTTCCAGGAAACAGCATAACTAACAGCCCACAAACAATGTACATTATTCTGTTGTCAGAAGGAACAGCTGTCAATCTGAACTCCACAACCCTTGCTGAGGAATGCCAGCATGGCTGTTGGGCCACGTGTTGCTTCTGCACTGCAGTGGGACTTAGAGAGAAGGGCCAATTGCACGTGATGCACTTGTGAAGCTATGACCCATGGGTCTGCTGGTATCTTCTTCAGCCCAACTTAGAGAGAAAAATGCAGCATGGACAAAAAGGTTGTGGAGGAGGGTGTACAGGAGGGTGAAACTGTAAGAACAGACAAGTTCTGGGTGCCTGATCGCTGGAGGCATTCAAGACTAGGCTGGATAGGGCCCTGGGCAGCCTTATCTGGTGGGTGGCAATCAGCCCACAGCAGGGAATTAAGAGCTAGATGATCTTCAAGGTCCCTTCCAACTTAAGGCATTCTATGATTTCAAACACTATTAGAAATGATGTCTAAACAACTTAGACTACTGAAAAAGTAGGTTTCTTTCTTACTAATCGTAGCTGCATTTTACTATGATAAAAATGGGCATTTGAAGAAAACCTGTTATTATTGAAGATCCTTGGAGTTATGTTTTAAGTGCCTTTCCCAGATCTAACCTACTAAGAAACATTACCATTTTTTCCCCAAAACAGAACTGTATAATTAGATATAGCATTTAACCTTGTGAAGAAAGTTAAAAAGAAAACAACCCTATTTCTACGTAGTTTCTGAGGTAATAAACTGCCATGTTAAAAATATATGCAAGTCATTCAGTTTTGAGTGTGTCCCTTGTCCATCCTCCCCAAACAGGGGATGGACGTGGTAGATTTAGTAAAATGGAGAAAAGGCCTGTGGCATGCTGCTTGGTATACTTATATCATAGTTCATCATGGTTTCTTGTGAGGTCTTCCCCATAATTAGTAGCTTGACTTCCAACAAACATATTCCAGTTGTCTAAAACCTCCTCTTTTGTTAGTTTTTGATCCTGGTGGGAAGAAAAGAAAACCTCTTTAAGGACATTTTTAAAGCTAAGTATAACATACCACACAGACTTATTAGAGCCCAGGGACACAGAAAGTTCTTCAAAGAAACCAGTCTTAAGATTCAGGAGTCATTGCATTGTAAGTGAGCTTTTCGACCCCACTGAAGTCCCTCTGGCTTCAGTTGGGTCAACTGCTAATTGAAACTAACTTGTAATTAACTCACTACCAAACAGTCTGAGTTACCTGGTACGTAGCTTTTCACGTGGTTTGGTTTTGCCTTCCTAACAATAAAAATCCTCTGTGTATTTGGTTCAAGACGGTTGCTTGTTAGAAATTTAAGCTGCTCTGTGTAAGAGTCTGGGTTTTTCAGGCTCTAACTTTGCTGGCATTACACCTCAGATGATCACCATCTGGGATCCACAGAACCACTAGTCTCTCATGTTAAATGAAGTGAATGTGTATCTGATTACAGAAACACCTCCTAGGTAGTATCTAGCCTCTAAAACTTTAAGCACAGAGCACTGGTACGACAGTTACCAGGAATCACCTCTTGCTATCTGACTCTATGTTTAAAAAGAACCAACCCAACAACAACCAAACAAGAAAACCCCAACCCTTAGTTTTTCCTAAAATACATTGGAACTCTGCGTACCTTATCGACATCTGATTCATAGACCAAATGCCTGGCTTCAGCAAGTGCATGATCGTAGTCCTGTGGGAGAATCCAGTGCTGAATCTCCTCTTTGTCCATCTTTCCATCCTTGTTGAGGTCACGGAAATCTGCAAACTGCTCACGCTCTGTGGTCACCCAGTCAGGCTCTGGTCCTCCCTCTTCATTTGCAAACATATCAGCTGGAAAGGGAACCGAAGTCTCACTCAAGTCATACTTAACTTGAAAATTATATACCAACTAGTGATATTTGCAGTGTTCCTCAGGAAAACTATTACTAAATAGCAATCAGAGACCTCAGACTGGGCTTAGTCACGTAGAAAGGGACTTAGCAATTTTATCTTGTCCCTGCCAGCAAACATCTTCATGGATAAAATCAGACTCCAGCCAGCAGAGTGGTTAAGGCAGGCATGTCCAACTCAAAAAACAAGGTAAAACATCTCACTCGTTTTTTCTCTTTGTTCTTCTTTTTTAACACTTTAAGGAACATATTAAAAATTAGAATGTTTATTACATATTTTACAAGGGCTGCTCTGAAACTAATGCCTCCTGTTTTATGATGTTGGCCCATGATGTCAGAGACAGATGCTGGTGGTACAGCAGTAGAGGTTGAAGCTTCCCACCAATATTCCATTACATGTTGTTGCTATGGGTCGTGGTAGGAAAATGCCACAGTGGCAGCTGCTATCTATATAAATAGGGTTTGGAGAGTACTAGTGACTAGTAAGAGCTAGTACTGATTTACATCTGTTCTTTTACAGCACAGGCCTTCCAAATCACAATAGTTGCAAAAATCCTTCAGGAAGCACAGGTGTGTTTGCTTTATCCTTCTGGTCTCTGTGGCCAATCAATTGGTGCCTGCTCATTTGGGGTGCTTATTTCTCAAGCCTTTGATTTTTCTATTGAAGCTTGCTCTGTAGATAATACTACTGTGACTTGTGGCATTTGGTTTTCAGGGGTACGGTATGGAAAATGTGCATCCCGCAGGGTTGGTCTTAAGGTCAGGCTCACTGGCATTTGTATATGTAAATGCTGACCTGAAATGTAAGAATAGTCTCCCCTTACCCCACAGTGGAAGCATATACACTAGGCTGAGGCCTCTCTATTGGTAGAACTGTTCAAAATATCCCTGAAAGACTCAGTACCTGTTCATGCAGGGTGACAATTCAGTCCTCTGTGCTTTACGTGACTAGAGATATTCTGCTTTGCTGCTTTTATAAAATCTAAAACTAATTTTGTAAAAGTCAAAACAAGAGGCAAGAAGGAAGGAGGGAAGAGGGAGGAATTGCTCCGCAACCTTCAGCAGGTTTCCCCATCAAATACCTGATCCAGAGACTGCATTCTGTGGGCTTTTTTATTGTTCCTAGTCAAAGAAGTGATTTGGCTGTTTTTTAACCCCAGCTTGATCAAAACCAAAATGGAATTGTATCTGAAAAAGGGATGTAGGAATATTTTAAACAATTTTCCTCAACTCATAAAGAAAACTTCAGACAACACATTCACTTTCACATTTTTAAAGAGCAAATTATATTGTTTATTCGAAGCGCCTGACGTCCTGTCAATTTGATTTTTATCATCCTTGCCAATGTGGGGTGATTGTGACTAGAACATTCTATGCTTTCTATCCTAGAGACAGAAAAAAACAGCATTTGCAATGGTAACAAATGTTGACAATTACCTTATAATTATATGTAGGTAATGTCACTGAATGAACTGAAATTACTGTGGAAATTATGCTGCCCTGTTATTTCAGTCATAAATGAATAGCACTCACATTCTGAGGCTAAATATAATTTACAAGGCAAAGAAACCCCCTGCCATTAATTAACATGTGTATACTGTTCCTGATTACATGAGAAGTGATCTTTATAGCTTTCCTGGTACTACTTCCTTGATTTAAAACCCATCAAAGTGAGTGAAAAGGGAGAGGTTAGCTTTTGGAATCAGCAGAATTATTCAAAAGGGTACAAGGTGTTATGTATAGCTGATCTCTAGTCCATTCTGTTTTCATGTCTAAGCACAAGACAGCAGCTAACTGCACAGAGTGACTCAAGTTTGTGTAAATTAACGGTGACTGATCTGCTGTTAATGTTTCCAATTCTGTTCTCTGTCACTTAAGTAACGCAGAGTTGTTTTTCACATCACAGTTTTTTGAGAACCCTGAATCTCACTTCTCTAAGGTTCATTCTTAATGCAACGTCTTGTATTTCTAGGAGAAACAAAGACATTGCTGCAAAAAATCCTTTTAGAACTAGGTGGGTTTACCTCCTGAATAATCTAGACTACTTAGTAAAAACAGGCAACTTGGGAGCACAGAAACATTCCTCTTTGTTGCAGCTTTGAGAGAAGAGGGACAAATGGACACTTTGTAAGAAACAAACTTCAAGTCTTACCAATGTACTCATCCTGATCCACAAAGCCATCCTCATTTTTGTCTATGTCTTCTAACGTTTCCTGGAAAATAGTTTTGCACTGAAGTAATCAAGAGAAAACAGAATTCTGGCTATTCCCCTCCTCAAGTCATTCTGCACTCCAGCCCTGACCTGGACATCACGCTGATGTTTTAAGCTAAGTGCAATTACAAGTCGGTATCGAACACTTTGTTTTTGACAGCCTCACATCAGCATACTTTTTCCTTTATTTTGGTACACATCCATACCAAAATGGTTTCAATTTAAGAGCAGTCTAAGTGCTCTTGTTCGGTCTTCCTTGTACTGAAAGCTCTAAATCAAGTGAATTTCAAGAATTTATCCCTTTCAGTCCCCCAGTTGGCCATTAAGCGAAGTAAAAATAGCGTCATTGGTTTTGCACTGCTTACTAAGACAACGATGTTTTTCATGTGCTCAAATTCCTCTGGGTGAAGGAAAGCAGTGAATTCTTCACGAGTGGCAGCTGAGTCTCCATCCAGATCTGCAGTTTTGAATCGCCTTTCGTCTCTGGGCAGCATTTTTTTAAAACTGTGCCGATCTGTTGCATCTTGGAATTCTTCTGGTTTTTCTGCCAATTAATCAAGACAATCACAAAATTACGTGATAGTGCATTTCACAAGGAACAACAAATTCTCCTAATTTACTGATATATACACTGAGTCTAGAAATACAAAGGCTTATTGCTAGAACAGCTGCTGTGTTAAACTGGAATTTCTCTTTCCTAGGGAACTGTAGGGTCAAACTCCTCCATTTTATAGGTGACTTAATAGTATAGGTTAATGGCCAAGTAAGTCTCCTCTTGGAATCCAGGCTTTTCACAGAATCACAGAATAGCCTGCATTGAAAAGGACAATGATGATCACCTAGTTTCAACCCCCCTGCCATGGGCAGGGTTACCAGCCACTAGTTCAGGCTGCCCAGAGCCACATCCAGCCTGCTTTTGCAGCATCACATAGTATACTTGGCAGATGAATTTTTTTAATCTGCTTTCATAAGTTTTGCTTACGAAGTATTCAGAGTAGATTTCATTTACAGAAGTTTTATTCCTTTTAGGAATCAGTACGATGTACACAACTCCTTGGTTTGAAAAAGCAATCAAACCTTCTACTTATGATTGCTTGCTATTGCTCCAGAAACTGCATATATGGCGTTAAGACACTGTCTTCTCATTTCCAGTATAAATGCACCCATGGCCAATTAATATCCATTTGTTGTTCTCTCAGCACTGTTATAGCAAAGATAAGCTATATGTATATTTATAGCTTATACCCAGCCAAAGTTTTTACCATTTACACTCTCACAAATTTAAGTGAGATTCAATTAACAAACATTCCTTAATTGTGTTTTTGAATGTAAGCACCATTTTTAATGTTAAAAAATAACACATTTCTAACTGGAGTCAGGAGACTTCAATTCAGCTTTGTCAGTACACTCAATAAAGCCCTCCACGAACCATTCTCTGTAGTGGTGATCCACATGGAAATGGCCACAATAAAGACACAAGAAGCTTTCAACCTCTGAGCATCTTTAGGCAATTTCCCAAAGCCCTGACTGTGATACCAGAGTCAGGTTGGCTACAGGTGCCTCATAACCTCAGCTGTCATTGAGCATATAATCTGATGGTGTCTCACCTAGATAATAACCGTAGGTAGCTTGTTTGTACTCTTCCCAGGTGATTTTATTGTCCTTGTTTGTATCATAGTCTTTCCAAACCTTAGCGACGTTTTCATAGATGTAGCGTTTCTGCACCCGTTTAATCCAGTTTTTCAGCTCCTCTGTTGTGAGATAGCCATCTTTGTTTTCATCTATTCTATCCACAATCTTCCTGTAAAAAGAGAGCGGTATCCGTTAAGGGTGGGCAGAAAAACAAACCAGGTGTCAGTCCAACTTCATTATTGTTACCTGGTCCTGATTTTCCTCTAAAATGTAATGCCCAAAATGCAGAAAGCTGTCCCACTGACGGAGGCTTTCTTGCGTTTTGAAGATTATCTTACCGTTTCTCTATTCATTATTCAATATTGCTATGAATAATCAAAATGGAACCTGCGCTCTCAAAGTTACTGAACAAACCATCTCGGATGGCTTGTAGATTGTGTCTACTGACTTGGGGGGGACCTGCTCACAGGCTGCAAGCAGAGGCTACGATGGACTTAGACTAGGAAAACAACTACAATACAAGCATGTATCTTAGCAGAGGCCACAAGGACAAAAGCGTTGGGTTTTATGGACCCCTGCAGTTCCTTCTACGGCTTTCCAGCAGATCGATGCTAGGCTGGGGTGAGTCCTGTGAACATTCACCACTTGCACATGGTTCACACCCCCAGCTGGAAAAATGAAGGCCTAATTTAAGTAACCCATGCCCTTGTTTAGTGACACGCTCTATGTAAGTCACGAATGTGTATGCTGAGATGGTTTCTTTTGCTCGCTTTTCAAACAATCTGGATTAAACTGGTCATTTGTGCTTCATGGCTTTGCTTACTGAGATGCAGGTCAATAGCTGACAGCTTGCACAAGGAGCAGGAGGTTACGCTGAGCCAACAGCACCATTATGGTGGCATCAGACAGACAAACCATGCTTCAGTACCATTCCCTGTGGAAGGGCACAGCTCCTCTTAGTGAGAACGTACAGACATTTTCTCAGAATCACAGGATGGCCAAGGCTGGAAGGGACCTCAGGGATCATGGATCTCCAACCTCCCTGCCACACGCAGGGCCATCAACCTCCACGTTTTCTACCAGCCCAGGCTGCCCAGGGATCAACCTGGCCTTGAACACCTCCAGGGATGGATGGGGCATCCACAGCCTCTCTGGGCAGCTGCTCCAGCACCTCACCACTCTCACAGTACAGAACTTGACTATTTTTTTGACTATTCTCTGATTACTGATTGCAAAGATCTTTTTATAACTACTGTGAAACTTTGTTCTAATTAGCAACGTGCCTTCTCACAGAAAGGACAGAGAAGCAGTAAATTAAGGCAACTGATGCATGGAAGTAAGAACAAGACGGAGCAAACTGTCCCGCGCAGAGAAGTTGCAGGGAGCTTGTTTAACGGCGGCCTGGGAAATAGAAGAATTGTGATGAAGGCAAGAGAAGAAACGGCTTCAGCTTGATTCACGGGAACGGCAGAGCGAAGGGAGAGAAGGGATACAGAAGCGAGGCAGCCGTTCCGCGCTTCTTTACGCAGCAGCCCCGCGCGCCGCCCCCTCCCCCCCGCCCCGCTTCCGCCTCCCGGGCCGCCGCTCACCCCAGCCGCTCCTGACTCTCCTCCGGGCTGAGCTGGTCGAAGCTCCGTGCCTCCTCCTTGCCCAGGAAGGCCTCGTGGTCGTACCGGAATCCCGGCGCGTCCTCGTGCTGCTGCGCCGCTCCGGGCCGCGCCCGCTCCTGCCACGCCGTCGGCTTGCCCAGCCCGCCCGGCAGCGCCAGCAGCGCCAGCGCCAGCAGCAGCGCCGCTGGGCACCGCCGCCCCCCGCCGGCCATTCCTCGCGGGCGCCGGGCGCCCTCCGTCCCGCTGCCAGCACCGCGCCACGGCCCGCCGCCGCTCATCGCGCCCGGCCCCGCTCCTCCCCCGCCGCTTCGCCGCTCGCGATTGGGCAGCGGCCGCCCGCCAGCGCGGCCCGGCCCGGCGGCGCCACGTCTACAGGGCGGTACGGGCGGAGCGGCGGGGCTCGGGGCGGTCCGCCGTCCTTCCTCCGGGACCGAGGCCGCGGGGCTGGTCCTGCTAAGCTCGGGGGTCTGTCCCCTGCTCCTTGCCCACCTGTGCCTGCCTGACAGCTGCAGCGGGCTCACCGAAGTTTGCCCTTGCTTTTACGCTTGGGAAGCGGCCGGTGGTTGCCTTATCTTTTTTCCTGCTTTAAAGTTCGCCGAGAGAACTCGGGGAAGCAAATTAGAGAAGTCACAGCGTGTTCTCAGCTTGCTCTCTTGATACACGAACGAGCCGGTACAAAGCAGCAGCTCGCTTAAATGTTAAAGCCCCTCTCCTTTCTGTTTCTCAGTCTGTACAGTCTGGCCATCCCATGTGTTAGGCTTGTGGGTCCTGCTGTCATCCCTACAGTGGTTTGGAAAGAACAAAAATAGGATAATTTGCTTTTTGAGACAAGCAACAGTAAAGTAAGCAAACAAGCATAACTTGTAACTTCATGTAACACCGAATTAATACCCCAACAACATGTAGTAGAAGAAACAAGGTTGCCAGCACTGCCCTAGAAGATACTAATCATACCAGTGCCACCACCCCTGTAACTGAAACAAACTTGGGATCCTGAAAACTGCTCATCATTCAGCATTACAAAAATAAAAATAGAAAAATAAATAGCTTTTTCCTTAAATTACAGTTGAGTGGCTCAAGATTGTACAAGCAGAGGCTTTGCGCTGGAGTAACTGAAACTGTTTGGGTTTATAAAGCCAGCAAGATGCAACATGTGTATTGTTTAACAGGTATTTGCTTGGTGCAAGGAAAACAAATAGTCGTCATTAACATCTTCTGGAATTTCAGACTTGTGCAGTGATTCAGATGTGGCTCCCCTTTCCAATCTTCCAGCAATTCTGTCCTTGAGGTACTGAATTTTTACCTTCTTGATCCGCGTGGTGCTGGTCAAGAGGTAAGCCACCTGCAAAGGTAGCAGGTGTGTCTTGCTGCTGTCACAGCCTGTACCTCTGATTGACCACCTGAGGCGAGCCATGAGTCAGCCTGAGGAGCACAGGTGAAGGCAATGTGCTCCTAGACCTATTGAAGAGCTGGCTACCAGTGGGGTAGGGTCACTTCTGGAGATCTGCTCTGTTGGAGTTTTGTGAGTGAGCCCAGGATAGGGGTAAGCTTTCTGTCTATTCTCTTTTTGTTATTGTTATCTGCTTTGCCAAACTCTCTTGTTTATTTTATAATTATAGCCTCTTAAAATTCATTGATTATACAGATCCTCTTAGCCTCGCTGTTCCCAGGTGTTTGTACTGCTCAGTTTAACTTTGATTTTGCTGTAGGGCTATCATGACATCATCAAACACCTGAAACTCTCAGTCCTCTTTGAAAAGTTGTTCCTTCTGTTAATTTTACATGATTCACAACATGGTAGAAGCTTTCTTTTGCAGTCTTAAGTTGTAACACTTTTTTTTTGAGTAATTCTCCCTGGGATACTGGCATTTTCTGTGTTAAAAGTGTCACTATGAGCATGTCTGCTCAGAGAAACTGACCACTACTGAATGATCAACTTTAATTATGGTTAGAGTGTAAGGGGTTACTTTTGTGATCCACGCTACTTCCAGTCACGTGGCTGAGTTTTATGCACGTTGGGTTTCTTTGCATACAAGGTCTGCAACACTGAAAATGTGTTTTTAGCAATTTATTTATGCAGCAGCAGGCATGCTGGGTAGTTTATAAGCTTTTAATGAAACACTGGCAGATATTAGGGTTTTATGGGCTGGAAAGCAGTGCAAATCAAAGAGCTTAGCTTGCTGTTTATAACACTTTTCCCCTGAATCTAACAATATTTATCTCACTTTTTCCATCTTACATTTCACTCTTCACATATTTACTTTCACTGATATATTCACTTTCAACAAACTGTTGAATTGTACTCGGAGCCACAGTGTGTGTGTCCTATGGGTCCATTTACTCAGATAAGACAAAGATGACTTGTTCTATATCCTATCTTCAGTCTGCATTTGCCCTGATAAGGGCATGCTGATATCTTTGGTCAGTATTTCTGGGCATTGCTAGTAGTGCCTTTCCTCAGGCCATGTGATGAGCCCAAGGGCATGCCATGTTTTCTGTCTGCCTGCTGGCTAATACCTGTTCCTATGCTTTCAGTTGCAATCCTCTTCTCAAAGCACATCATCTCTACATATAGTTTTTGATTCTTGCCTAGTAAAACAGTCATTATACTTGATGGCATCAGAATGTAGCTTTCAAAGAAAAGAGCACTGTATATTCCTACTGACATTTAAAGTCTGCACTAAAACTAGAATCCAACTCAAGCCTAAAGACTGATAGAAGTAAGAGTGATGGAGTACCTAATAGCTCATAGAGTGCAAACACATCTTCAGTTAAAGAGCCAGTCTCCAAAACTGCTTCAAATCTTCTACCTGATCTAATTTTTTGTGGCCTGTGTAGCTCTGCTAACAGTCATGCAAAGACACTCTCATCCTGGCTGATTCCCAGAGCTGATACCTTTTACTTCTGCCCTTGCAAAATCAGTTTATTTCCTGCTCGTATGTAGTGCCTGATGGTACTTAGCCCCATTTACTTGGAGATCCCAAAGTAAATAGGTTGAAGTTCTGAAACAGTTAGTGGTTTTCTTAGCATCTGATCAGACACATCTCAGCATCCTGTGTGGCTGTGGTTGACCGTCCCCTGAGGCAGCCTGACGAAAGGAGACAGTGGATTTAACCCAGCAGTCCAGGCATTCATGGTGGCACTTTGTTATTAGGGAATGATGGCATGCTGGGGCTGGAATCTGGAACACAAATAAGCTTAACTTTCTGTGGGTGAGTGTGGGGAAGTACTGCCATTGACAGGGCTGGGGTGGTAGGATGCCCAGTTTCCTACTGAGAGCTGTGAGAGGCTAGATCCAGGAGCAGAGATTATTTCAACTCTGAAAAGTTTAATCTGTAGCTCAGTTGGAGAGCATGGTAATTTTTTGATGACAATTCTACTAATATTAATAGGAGATGAAGATAAATGTCTGGGAGAAATATGCTTTTTCTAAGGCAAGCAAAAGAAGAACGTGTTTTTCTGAGAAGCTAGAAAATGAAAATACAATTATTTTTTTTTTTCCTCAACTCCACTGCTCCCTGTGAATTCATAGTAACTAAATTATGGTATTCCTCTGTACACAGAACATGTGATTGGTTTGGATAGATACGACTCAACGATGTGTGTCACCTCAGATTAAATTAGAGAAACTTATTTTGTGTTTTACAGATCCGTGCTTTACATCCCAGTTAGCCTAATGTGCTTTGCATGAACTCAGATCACAGCAGCAGAACTGTTTGTTAAAACTTTTTACTTTCCAAAGGCCACAGAGCACACTCATCGATGCTGCTGAAAATTTTCCATTGGCACCAAGAGACTGCATACAGCAGTGCTGTATTTTACTGGCAATGTAATTGCAGCAGTATTTCTGAATGAGCTGATGCCTGGTTTATTTTGTATGATCTGGAATTAGGTGACATCTACCCAAATTGATCATGGCAATGCCACGATGCTGGCAACCTCGTTTGTTCTGTGGGATATCCTACTTCTATTGTCCTCTACTGGTCTCATCTAATTGCACTAGTAAACTCTTCAGGCAAGGATTTTCTAGTATTTCTACTGATTAATTTCTGGTTACCAGTGCTGTTACTATTGCTGCTTCTGGTTACCATTTCTACTATTTTTTATGAGCACTGTTGACTTTTTCTACTGAGTCTGTGCAGTGTCCATCTCACTTAGGGATAATCTGAGCTGTGCCTCAAGGTACTGTTGCCAATAAGCATGGTTAACGATCATTTTAGACCATTTGGGAGAAGTCTTAAACTTTTCCTCTTATCAGGAATTGTTGTTAGTGTTTTTTTTTCCCAAACATTTACATTTTTCAAGAGTATAAAAAAATCCTTTGCTTCTGACAGCAGGAATCTGTGCGCCGTATGTGCAATTTGCCCTGGTAATTACTTATGTATGGTGATAACCATAGCAACATCCCAGGTAGATAATGTCATGCAAATTACTGCAGCTCCAGGGATGGAAGATGTTAATATAAGTAGTGCTCACACCCCTGGTCTTCAGCATTTTGCAGTGACTCTCCCCTCCCTTCTGCATATATGCTGTTCTTAAATTTCCTTTTCTCTCTCTGTGATCAGGGAAGGAAAGAAACCCTCTTGCTATTTTTCTCATTGGTATTCACACAGAGGGAGGGGGAAGGTGGTCCTTCCGTGTTTCTGTCATGAATAATTTTGTGTGCAGGGTGGAAATTCCACAGTGTATATCGGGCATAAAGTCTAGGGACTTGGATTCACTGCAGGACCGTGTTGTGCTTCAGCCCAAGTTGTTTCATTTGCAAACATGGAGTGTGAGCGTGTGGGGGTGGAATTGTATCCACAGATGTTTAGACGGAGGTGTAAACCTCCTGAAATCAGTTACAGTGGAGGTGGGAGAGCAGCTTTGTTTTTCAGAGCAGACATGCTGTGGCTGAATACTTATCAGTGGCAGTGCGTTGTCACTGTGAGGAACAAATAGCAGTGAGGAAGCTGGTGACAGTTATCCCTTGTTTGGTTACAAGCAAGAGAAAAACCTATGTATGTGCTAATCTGCATATCCTTTTGTTACCTGAGAGGTAGCTAGAGCCTCTTGTTAAAAACATTTTTTTAAAAAGAAAGCAAGGATTGGTTTTGTTTTTCTGGAGAGGAGTGAAGTTAGTGCTGAATTTTTGGTTCTGTGTTTCAATAGTGGGAACACGAGTGCTGGTCCTCCAATCCATGCTGAAGTTACTGATTTTGGAATTCTTAACTGCAGCAGCCATTAGAAGAGGGAGCACCTTGGTTAAAGAGAATGGGGATTTGCAAGAGTTGGAAGGGCTGTGCAGGCAGCTGGAGCCTGTAGTCAGGGCCTTGTTTGAAAGAAAAACATTCTCAAAGCAAATTGAGCTATGCATTGGGCCAGCACTGAATTGTCTTCATCATAAAATCATAATCTCTCTCAAAGAGAAGCATGTGGAGGAGTGGAAACAGAATTATTGAAGTGACAGAGCAACTTCAGTTTGATGCTAGAGGCAGCAGATGTGCAGAGTGTTAACTGGAAATGCAAGACACCCCTGATGTGTATCCCCTGATAGCTGTACAGAGTTGTTAGCCACTCATACAGGTCTGCCTACAAATCTAGATTGTACAGTTTGATCTCTTTCAACTCCTACTTCTCTGTGAATCAGCAATTCAATACTTAGCCTATTGGTAGCACTGATAGCACTGTTCAGCTGTGCCAGCCTGCCAAGAACAGCTAGTGATGACAGTGAAAGCCAAAAGGTCTCCATATTGAGGTAATCCAGTTAACTGTTAAGCTTCACAACCATGCTTTGGGCTACAGCGATCCCTGACTTTCACTGAAGTTGTGCGGGTTTGTTTTGTTTTGTTTTTGAGTCTGCTAGGATGCCTACCTAAGGAAAACAAGCTGTTTTACCAGAAAGAAATAGGTAAACTCAGACTTTGCATCACCTGCCAAAAATTGTTGAGCCTGGTTGTATTGCTGAAGTTTTTGCTTGTCTTTGCTTAACACGGACGTTTCTCTGTTCTTTCTGTATTCGGCATGTGATTGTCTGAGGATGGGCTCTGCTTAAGCTCCATAACACATTGAAGTATTTGTCTTGGAATTGTAGGGTTAGCCAAACTGAGCTTCTGGAAGATCTGCCTAAGTTAACACCACGTGTGGGATTAATATTGGGTTTAATGATTCTGTTTCCCAGTTCTAGCAATGCTTTTGCTTTCCTCACTGTGCTAGGTGGGCTTTTTGTTTGTATTTCTTTCCAGCTAATATAACTGAAGGAAGCTGCTGGCATGCAAAAAAGCATTATATTAGCCAACTGTAGAGTTTGTATGTTACAGCTGGATGTATTTTATCAGAAGGCAAAGGAAATAATAACATCAAAATCACATGTCAAAAAAGCCCATGTGCTAATAAATAATATTTGATGCACATGACTTTATTTACTGTCTCTTCTCCTCACTTTTTCCGCCTCGCCAGTTGCTCACCTTTGCTAGTTTATGACATGATGTTTGAGGAAACGTTGCATTATCACATGCAGCAGACATCAAGGGAGAGAAATTGGCTTGTCATCGACAGTAATTGTAAAACCAACCCTACAATATTGCCTGCTTTTGGCTACAACCTCTCTTTCCTGGGAGCAGAAGTGAAACAAAATCCACAGCTCTCATCTGGTGAACGTACTTAACCCAGGGTTAAAGTCTTAATGTGCAGAAGTGTGAGATGGGGCTCATCACAGGACTGAGAGGTGCATCCAGGCTGTAGCAGGAGAGCAGGAGGACTATGGGTATCCCGAGGAATGGGAAAACGGCTTTCTTTTCTAACTGTGTCTTAGGGGGATCATCAAATGGCAAGCTTCTGATGAAGACTCACCATTTTGTATCTGTTGTGCCAGGGGAGAGGTGTCATCAAGGAGCCTTGATAACTGCTAATCTCCTGAAATTTTGGTGAGTTCCTCCATTACTCCCATAGGGATTTGTGAAAAGCTGGGGCAGCTCCAATCAGCTGTTATGGTGTGACACACATTCCAAAGGTTGCCTCTCTCCTCACAGTTGGTGTTTCCTACCTCTTAGCCTTCAGATGTAGCTGTATTTCCCCTGCTTGGAAAATGTTCTTGTTTTGATGAATACTAGGACCTGAAGGATGGATTGAAGTTATACAGCAAACAACTCTTTCAAATGTGGCAGAGAGCTATAGCATAGGTGCTGCAGGCTCCCAGCTCCGTGCTTTGCAATGTAAGTGGGAAGAAATGTGAATACCCAGCCCTGATTAGGCAGCCTGGCTTTCTGGGAGAAGAAAAATGGGGCTGACTTGGAAATCACAGGGGAAGCTGCCTCTAGGCATAGACTTTTCATTGCAACACAGCACAGTTAAGCCACCTCGAAACAGAGAAACACCAATGCAATGTGCGTCTGTCCAAGGTCCACTGAAATCATTTTAGTGACTTTAGTGACCTGGTTTGAAGTGTTAATAGTGTGCAGACTATGTGCATGTAGGACCAGAAGAGCAGTGTGCTGTAAGGAGTGTGGGTTTTTTTTCTTTCTTGCTTTTTGGGACCTAATTTTTGTTTAGGTTCATCGTGTGAAACGTGGACTGCATGCAACCTTAAATGCAGTCATAATGTACACTACCGTGACAGTGGGGAAGTTGTGCTCTTTTGATGTGACAGATGAAACAGAAACAGGCATCTTGAATGAGGTGTCTGCAGTAGAACATTCAAAATCTTTATTTTTCCTAATTCTAACAAGTCTGTTAAGGATACCAAACATCATTATACTAAAAGATGCTCACAAAGAACAACACATCAACTGATGGCTGTTTGGATTTTAAAATTAGAACTGAACGTATGGCAACTGCAGTTTTAAGTGTGCATAAATAGAGCTCATACAAGAGCTTAATTGCCTAAATGTATCAATTAAAGGAAGTACACAGTTCCACTCATTGTTTTGTTGTATAGCCACCAAGGCCACAGTGTGTAAGTTTGTAACGGATCATAAGTATAGTGCCGAAACTTCTATAGGAGAACACACTAACTAGTGCCAGTGAACAGGAGATTATTTAGGTAAACTGAGTTATGAACTGAAACTAGCTATTGTACACAGTTGTAAACGTCAGTGAACCAGACAAGTTAATTCTTTGCCTGTGAAGTAATGTTGGAATGCATATTATATGTGGTTTATGTTTAAATATAAATATGGGATTACCTTTTAGGCTGTGAAATGGAATCATATACGCAACAAACGTTACATCTAGGGCCTTCTATAAGTGAAAACTGTTGTGTCAAATATGGTTAGTTTAGTAGGGTTGATGGGCTTTATTCAAGGCTCCTAGAATTTATCTGCCAAGCATAAATAATGATTTAACAACTAATAGGGCAAGGCCAGAAATATAATAGCTTTTATGTTGAAATTAACATCAAGTGATCTGTAGACATCTGCTAAGCAAGCCAAATGTGGTCTGTGTGCTGCATGCTTTGCCTCACTGCCTCAAAATAACAAGCAAAGCTTATATTTGGAGGGGCACTTTTCCTTGTTAAAATGGAAAGGAAAAAAAAAAAAAGCTCAGATAAAAAATCACTTGCACTGTTAGGTTCAAGTGTGTGACGAACATTAAATAGCCCTACAAATTTAAATAATGCTCGATGCTGAGATTCCAGCCTTACAAATGCTTTTGGTTTCCGATGATGTGTGCGTAGCGTGGTTCAGAGGGAAATTAACGTCATTTTTTATTAGGAAAAAAAAAAGGGGGGGGGGGGGGGGGGGGGAAGTATCAGCCAGGGAATTCCAGCCTTTTGCAAATGCAGCTTTCTGGGGTCCAGTCACTGTGAGAGCCTGAGCATCAGTGAATTTCATTTCTCCAGAAGGACCGGAAAGGTGAAGGAGCTGTAAGAACCACAGCACAAGGAAAGCCTGAAAAAGCTCCAAGTAGCAAAAATCCCTACAAAGGAGACATTCGCTGTTGCCTTGTAGAGATCTGCATTGTGTGTGTGTCAGTGTTTGCCTTCTATGGGTGCCAGAACTGAAACTGTGCTTCCTTTGCTTGAGAGCACCGCTGTTGGCATGGTTTGCTTGCTTTACTGACTGTTGCAGTTCATCTGCTTTCAGGACCATCCCTTCGATCTTTGGCATCATCTCTAGGGGTCTCAGCCTTTCCTCTGTTTTAGAAGTATTAGAAGGAGAGTGAATTGCTGACAGGGGAACATAATCTCTGTGAGGCAAAGTCTAAAGATGTCGGTAAGCTGAAAGGTTTGCCCTGGCAATTCACCATGTACTATGCAAAATTGAATGAGAAACTCATATTCATTGTGCTTATGTATGCTGCAGTTCTTTATGTCCATATTTAGATCTATTAACACAATAGGATTAAGCCAACTTGACTTTCTTGAATGAACAAAGCAGAGTCTCTACTGCAAATCCCAGAAATGTGTATTGCCACCAGCATCGTGAATAACACAGACCTGAGATCCTGTGCAGTTTGGCAGTGGTACAGAAGACGCTGTTCTGAACAAGCTGGATTCCCTTTGGTACAGGAGGCTTGGCACCAACCTCACTTTGAGCTGGCTCAGGCTCCTATGGGGGCAGTGAAGGCTGGGCTCTGCTCTGGATGTGGTGTCTCTGCCCCAGCCTTCCTCCTGAACACTGGAGCATGGCCTCAGGCTGCTGTGGTTTGCACTGCCAGCAGTCTTGGGATACCTCTGCCAGTTGGGTTAGCCAGAACACACAGTGCTCTAGCCAAAGTCAACTTTTCCCTGTGAGGGCAACCGCAGCAAGGAAAGGTCCAGATGCTGGCTATGCCAATTCTCAAACCACAGCTCACCCTTCCCAGCAGGGATTTCTCTAGCAGATAAGTGGCAGCAACTCTGGAGGACAGAAGTGGAGGAACAGGACAGTGTCTGGAGGAAAAGAGCTGCTGCACTGGCAAATCCAGAGTTCTTCACAAGAGAATAAATTTTGACCCTGAAGTTTTTCTCTGCTGCTTCAAGCTATGCATGAAGAGATGGAAGAAATGCCTTTTGCAAAAGGCCTCTCCTGGGATTTCTGTATTGGAGCAATGCCCAAGGGAGTTAGCAATGGTACGTAACTCTTTCCATGAATGAGTGTCCTTGCAGTATACAGGCTGGATGGAGAGAGTGGCCCATGAGTTCTGTTGTTTGGCTTTGCAGCCTTGACTGCTGCAGTGACTAAGCATGGGCTGTTATTTTAGGTGGTATAATTGAGCTCCTTTGCAGGCATTCACCTGATAGGAGTGAGGGACTTGGTCTGTGCCACTGATTCTTGACTTTCTGTGAGAAACGTGACTTGCAGATTTCAAATCAAAACATGTAAGAGCACCTGGGCTGTGCTTAGGGTGCAAACAGCCCAGCCAGCTGCACTACATGATTAGGTGACTTTTAGCTTTTAGTACACCTTAACTTTTAGTACAAAACACCTGGCAAAACAGTCGTTTCTGCACACCTTGTGGTGTGATATGTTATTGCATTTTAGCATTCCACATCAGAGGGATTTCCACAGTCACTGCTTTGTCTTCCATGGAAAAACAAAAGCCCTTTACAAGTAGATGCAAAAAGTCTACTAAAGATTTCATATTGTTAATATTTAAGTCATTTGTTTTTATGCTGCCTGTTAATAACTGCATTTAAGAGTGTGCCCTTCTTTCTTCAGGAACAGGCACCTATTTGGAATGATGCTTTTTGGAAAAATGTCGGCTCATTCAGTATTGGTGTGTCTCAAAAGATTTCAGATTCTGCTGTCAAGAAAAGTACAAATTGAGACTAAGCCTGCTGAAGAAATTGGTCTCATGTAAAACTGGTTTTGGGGCAGAATCAGACCATCTGATTTCAAAGGACTTCAGTCGTAGTGTAATACAGGTCAGTGAGAAACAGGCATGTATTCGAAGGGAGGCATGTTTGTTGTAACATTGGGAAGTCTGCCTTCTAGGAGATTTTCTGAGTGTGAGCCACCACAGGCACTTTGCTTTTTCTTGCCAAGAGCCTTCCTCTGAGATCCCAGGGCTAAGCTGAGCTAGCAAATAGGTTGTAAGCCAGTGTTCCGGCTGTGTAAGTATGGCTGAGGTGTGGGTTTGGAGTAGAGAAGTGCTGTGCTGGCGGTATTGCCAGCTCAGAAAGCAAATATAAACGTGTCCATGGTCTGGTGGTGACTATCCAGAGAGGGTGCATGCAGATCTGAGGCTCTGCCTCCAGGGCTTACCATCATTCGTTCAGGCAGCGGCTTCTTCCTTTTGGCCCTGCAGAGTGCTCTGCTGGAGCCAGATGTTTTACAAGGAGTACAAAACTTGAATAAAGAGCAGTGCTTTCTTTTGCCTGCTTTACTTCTGAAGGTGAGTCCAACTGTTTGTTTTGTTCCTTTGACTTTCCCATGTGCCATTTCTTTCATCTGGGTGGTAAACCTTGCCCTCTATTAGCCCAGAAAACTGGTCATCAGGAAGCTGTGCATGGTCCTATAAACAAGAGCATCATAGAAGTGATGGAAATGTAGTATCACTCCAAGGAAAAGCAGGAGAGTCCTTAACTTTGCAACATGCCCCCTTAGTGCTCCTGTTCCCCTTACTCCTTTGGTGTTCTGCTCTGGATGGCTGACAGGGAGCATGAGCCTTGCGCTGTGCATTTGGTAGAAAGCAGCTTTATCTACTTCAGCAGTGTCTGAGATGTGCCCACGGCCCCAAGCTTGTTTTAACATCTTTTGGTTCTGCATGTTGCTCTTCAAAGAGCGGAATTATTATGTTCACTAGAAAAAATTACCTGTCTTTTGTGCTTCTGCCTCTCACTGTGATGAGGGACTCTCTTTTGATTGGAGACTGTCTTTATCTCCACAGGTCTACTCAGCAAAATGAAGGTGTGATTGTAGCATGTTGGCCAGTCTTAATCTAACTGGCAGAGGTAATAGTAGCAGTGAGGATGCCCCAGCACTGGCTATCAACCAACATATTAAGTTTTCAGAGACCTTGTGTATGTACCTCAAGGTATTTTGGCACTGCAGCAATTGATGCTTGCAGGGGTAGCTGAGATGGCTGTTAACTGTTGTGCAGTGAGCCTGTTGTTAGTTAGAAGCAAGCTAGTTAACTGCTGCAGCATTTATTTTGCTTCTTGTGTGAATTTTGCAGATTGTCCTGAGTTCCAAACTGTAGTAGATGGGATGTACCTGTTCTAGCTAAAGTTGAACACTGACATTAATATAAATGTCCATCCAGACATGTCCTCAGCACGTGAGGAGTCAGTGCCAAGAAACTACAGATAGAAAGCAAGGGAAATAGGAGAAGACTGGCTCCTGTGTAGAGCAACTTTAAGGCTGACAAATGGAAGGATGGGATAAAGTGTTGCTCCCACTCCACTCCAGTGCTGGAAGTATGAGCCTGTGCCAGAAAAAAAAATAAAAAATGACCCCTACTGTACCCTCCTAGACTGAAGAAAGCACTGGCTGAGGCTGTCATACTGCAGAACATGCCACTGACTCACAAGTGGTAGAAATAGAGCATGAAAGCTGGGCCTCAAACCCCAAACAGTTATATATGGATGTTACCTGCCACAGGCTGATCCCTGGAGCTCTCGTGTTTTACCCTGTGGCATGGCTTCTGTAAGCTGTCATACTAATAAAGGTCCACAGAGTTGAACTGAACATCTGGGAGAGCACAGGTGGCTCTGCAGCCCCAGTCAGTACTTCTCCTCACGAACTGTGTCAGCTTGGTGGAGCCCAGAACTTGTATCTATCATCCTTGCAGGAACTTTTGGGATGCTAAACCCACTACCACCTTCCTGAACCCATTTTCTGTCTTGGAAAAAGACTCTGCTTCCCATTCAGTCCAGCAGAAGAGGATCTTTGGGCTTGAAAATAGTCTGCCTTTTGGCAAACAAAGCTTTCCTTCTTGCGTTCTCTTTACAGGACCATTTCTACAAGCTATTAGCTGTGATAAGGTAATGTGAACAAACTGCATGTGTAGGTGACACTTGTATTCTAAATAGCTAGCTTTGATGCGCGGCGTGTGCTCTAAGTGAGAGGTAGTACAGATCTTCAGGAGTTGCTCAGGTGTGCTCCTTTAACTTGGTTCCACAAGCCATTGCAGCTGTGCCAATCCAACTTTGGGAGCTGCATCTTTGAGTCTGTGGTTTAGTCACACATGTAAAAGCATGCTGTATTTTTGTAAACTTTGCAGAGGCCAACAGGAGCAAGAAAGAATTCGTTTGAGAATCGCATCATTTGTACCGGTCTTTTAAATGGGAGACTTTCCTTTGTTTTTTTCCACACCCGAATCTGAAATGCAAGGGTTTCCCATTTCTGAGGGCCTTTGCAAGGCTGAAATGCCGGTGCAGCTTGCAGCCATCCCTTAGCAAAGGTTGGTACTGCAGTAGCCCCACCTGCTGTTGGAAAGAAGCGGCTTTGTCTTTAACCCACCTCTCAGACTGCGTTCACTTTCGATTGCCCTCCCTATCTTTTAGCATAGCCTGCTATTGCCGCATTCTCTCAAGCCGCGTTCTTTGTGGTCCTCGTGTTTGTCGTGCTTTATGTTGATTCTAAGCTCTTTAGAGCAGGAAGTATCTCTTATCTCTCTTGTAAAGCACTAAGTAAATTTACACACAATTTAAGTGCTTGATACGAACAACCAGAATCTTTTGTTTTTCCTAGCATTTGATTTCAATAGCTCTCTGTCAATTTGAAACAAAGGCAAAGGTATAATTAGGGTTTCTGAGTTGGTTTTACACTAATCAGAGTGACTTTATATAGGGTGTTTTTTTCCATTTAGAAATGAGAAGCCCATAAACACACTGCCTGAAATAGAAAAGCAGATTGGTATGAGACTTTTTTATTGCCCAATACTTGTGAAAAAGGATAGGCCATTAAATGATGTATTAAGAGACTTTTTCTTAAACTGAACCACTGCTTTTACGAGTAAGAGATGAGCACAGTAATCAGGAGCAAGGCTTATTTACACAGGAGATTTCATTTGAAATCAGTGTGTCTTTAGAGAAGAAAAGGACTTTTACGTCTTAAGTTTTAAGGCTTTCTTAATATCATTTCTACCTTTCAGGGACAAATTCTGCACCTCATGCCTGTTTTCAGAAACAGTCCTATTTCAGTCAGTGTGACTATGGATGTTACAGAATCAGGATCTAGCCCGTCAGTCCCTAGAAAATCCATCTTCCTGTCAGCCCTTCACCCCTATCAGCCCATCTTCCCCAAGAAAAAATAGTCTCAAATTCAAGTTCTGGCATTATTCAAGATGGGCATTGCTTCTGAGATGAGGTCAGAAAGCCATGAAAGCTAGTTTCAGTTGACACTGTGAAACTCTTTGTGATGTTGCATGTGTTTTACAGCTGGATTTATAAAACTTCAAACAAAAAAACTTATTAAGCCTCTGTATGTTGTATCGATAGGCTGATCAGACGGCTAGTAGACAGTGCTGAGCATCTGCTCGTTTCCTTCGTATTGATAGTTGTGTTAGTGAAGCAAGATTTTACGTGTTAATAAAACCAGAAATGCTTAATGACAGATTCTTAGCAGATAGCAAAGATGCTTCTTTTATTCAGAAGTGTGATATGCTTTCCTTCTAGAGATGGGTTAGGCCTTAATTTTTAAGAGGATGTTTGGATTTCTTAGATGAGTAAATGTGTTTGCTTCTGTCTCTGCCTCATCTGCTTTGTGCCCGTGTGACCCAGCAGTGCTTTTGATGGTCTCAGAAGGGGTGAATATGCCTCGCTTTGAAGATGAAGGAGGCACAGTAGTGGTTCATGTACCATGCTCTGGCACTCCACTGAGGTTACACCTTACCCTGCAAGAACTTAAAATGTCACGACTGTCACAAATTGCAGTGATTCCAGAAACTCAGTGAAAGATGTACAAAGTAAAGGAGTGTTCAGTGCACTTGCTGCAATTCTAGATGCCTTTTGAAATATCTCTGCAGATATATTAGCTATATATATATTATGTTTCTCTGCAAGATACCAAGTAACTGGAGTCTGCCTTATTTGTTTTCTTATATTAAGGCATGTGAGAGTCATTGAGGTGGCATGTAACAAGTGAGGATGCATCCTTACTGTACCACACATATGGGACAGTCCTTCCCTTTCTAAGAATATTAGTACTCATTTATTCTGGAAGCCAGCATCACCCAGGCTGAAACATCTGGTGATGACATCTGTGTGGCAGCTAAGTGTTCTGGTGTATTTAATAGTCAGATGTGACTGCAAAGTAGATTCGGATGTTTAGAAAATTAAAACAGGAATCGAGGTATGTTCTTCCTGAGGAATTCTGTAGGTAAATGGATCATCCTTTATAATACTTGTTTTTGCAAATAATGAAGTAAAGATTGATGAGCAGGAATCTGGGCCTTGGAATGATGTGAGCATGCTAATGGTCCCTGGAAAGTTTTGTTGCTGACATTATGTGGCTCCGGGCAGCCTGGGCTGGTGAATGGTGACCCTGCACATAGCAGGGGGGTTGAAACCAGATGATCATTGTGGTTCTTTTCAACCCAGGCCATTCTGTGATTCTATGATTAGATATGGGTCAGAAAGAAATAAGGGACTCAAGTGACTGACTAATCACTTTTTAAAAATGCTTGTTAATAATGTGACAAATCTTCGTAAACTATTTAAAGATAATCTTTGTAGCACTTTAGAAGCTGCTCACTCAGGAGCGGGGCAAAGAATAGAGGTTCTCTGTTCTTTACTCAGGGCTTTTCTGAGCTTGTGGGAAAGATCTGAGTTAGCCAACACTCTGAACATGCACAACATACCTGGCTAACAGTTGAAACAAAAAATAATTAAAAAAAAAAAATAAAGTGATTAGTTATTAAATTCACTACTAGAGTTGAGGGGAAAAAAAGACACAGTGTTCTGTGCCATGAACCATTCTTGCGGTGCTTCAGATGGATTGATGGCAGCATTTGCTGTGTTGCAAGCTCAGTGGATATGGAGTTATGTCTGTTTGGCTCTATTACTGTGCTCTGAGTGGTGTAATTTAAATATTGTGTGTTTCCAGGAGGTTAACACTGCTGGTACACTTCTTGCTCTTCACTGTAAAAAACAAGTGCTTTAAAGCAAGTGACAATCTTCCATTTGCTACTGTGCAGTCAGCGAGACTGTTCTGTTAAGACAGAAATTTCCAAGCCTAAAGTTAATTAGAGTAGGATACTTAGACTTGTTAGGCTCCTTGTTTCGTCCATGTGAAACAAATGCAGAAATGAATCTGTAATATTGGTGGTGAGGGGTAGGTAACCCCTGCTGGGGGTTATCCCTATTGGGAAGGCATGAACACACACAGATTGCTGTGCAGCTGCTCAATGAAGTACAGATTCACCCAAGCTACCCTTGCAGTTATTTGCTCCTATACTTTCTGTACTCCAAAAGGAGAGTGTTTAACTTCAGAATTTAAAGCAAAGCTCATTTTGTGGTATTTGATTTTAGATGTTATTGCAAGCTTCATAGCAAACTTTCTGGGAATCTAGCTACAACGTAGCAGACTTCAGAGAACAGCTGCATATATTTAGATTATCTTTCTGACTTCCAATCACTTCAATTAGGTGACTGATCATTTCTGTGATCCGGGACATTTCAATAGATGCACCTGACAGTTTTATTTCTGTTTTTACATTGTCGAAAGACGTTTGGAAGCTTGATCTGAGTATATTCCTGGAAGTTGAGATGCTCCTCACAATTTGCTGGAGGAATCTTGCAGTGATTTGCTGGAGGGTCTCAAAGATCTTTTTGAGACTTATAACCTCTGATTCCTGGAATCAAAATGTAGAGCCAAGTTATGAGCACCTATGAGAGGATTTCTAGTGAACTCACTGAAAATCTTTCGATAAATGTGTGCTGTCACATGCTTTGTTGTCTTCTGGGCAGATCAAAAATACCACGCATCAACATTTCTCATGGAATAGCTCTATTTTTGACTCAGTAGCATGTGAGTAGAAGCTGGACATGACATAAAAAGCAAAAGTAAATCGAATGAGAACAAGAAAAATCTTCCTTTACCCATTTAGAGACTGGCTGTTTGTCAGTATCTGGTAAGTACATATCTATTTTAAGGAGTGGAGGAACATTTGGAATGTGGCACTTGTCTGTGCTGTGAGTCCTAACGTAGCTTGTGGTTGCAAGTGTGCTTTAGCATATTGCAGTCTGCTGCTTTTAGATCACATAAACTTATCTTTAGATTTAATTTTCTTTCTGTGGTGGTATTAATTCAGGGGTTGTTACAGTTTGTTTGCTTTAAAAATTCCATCTGATTTTTCTTTTGCATTTTGCAGACCTCATCTTTTCGGAATCCTAAATGAACTGTTAAAAGAACTATTTATTATAATCCTCTCATATTGATATATTTTGACAAAGGATGAGCATGAGTTTGATGGTGCATAAAAACAAAAAAAAAAAAACCAAACCAAAAACCAACTAAACAAAAAATCAAACCACCAACAACAATAAAAAAAAACCCACCAAAATGGTCTTTGACTTTAAGGAACCACTGTCAGGATCAAAGTATATTTCACGTGCTAAAGTCCTGATTCAGCAAAGCCTGCAAAGAAGAATTTCAAGCATGGTGAGCTTTGGTGGCAGCCACTGAATACAGTTGCATTTCCTAATTTGACTCTTGTGTCTCAAAAGTGCCCACAAAACGAAACACTCCCACACAAACAAGTCATCAAGAATATTGTAGTCTTTCTCCTTTTTAACATCCTCTCTCAGCATTTCTCACACAATTTGCATTATTCATAATGATTAGCTTTAATCTGAAGGACTTACAGTTTGAAAGTTCTTTATTTGCATATCTCTTTCTGTTGGTAAATGTGTGTAGCTGACAATGAGAAATAGCTTGTATGCTTTTCCGTGTCCTGGTAATCTTTTATTCATATATGCTTTATGCAGTAGACATGCTCTCTAGTTTTCTTCCTCCTTCATCGCCTAGCATCTTAGAATATGTAGGCTGACACCAAATAAATTAAAGCAGTACCTTTTTTCTTAATGGAAAATGCCCAGTAAGACATTCTGATTCCCTGCATCCCTCTTTGTTTTTCAAGCAGACCAGTGTTATAAGAGAGCTTTCAGCCAGACAAATGTTTTATGGCAATAGCGCTTTATGTTTTCGTAACACCCTTCTTCTAAAGACCTCAACTGCTTTACAGCAGTAATAAATTAAGCCTTACAACGTCCTATGTGGTAGGTAACTATTATACTCCGTTTAAGGGTGCCAGAATTCATGGAATAATCTGCATTCAGCGTGCCAGTAAGCTATGAACAGTCATTCAGGGTTTCATCCTAGAATGGTCACATGAATGCTGCCTACAATGGAGTCTATAAAAGAGGTACCTACCAGGCAAAAACTTAGGACATTTAGGAGCTGTGTTTGCCTTTGAGCCTTGTGCAGCCACCTTTAAGAGTGGTTTGTGATGAAAGCTGATTAGACACTAGAAAAGTCCTGGAAAAAATTCAAGATAGAAAATCTTATTGATGGGCTGGAGGTTCAGCACTTTGGAAAGAAAGTATGGAAGTGGGTCTGCGGTGGTGAGTGGGAAAGTTTTAGAGCTGAGGAGGCATGACCAGGTTTTCTTGGCTGGAGAACAAAATGCATAGGAGAGCCTGGCCTTCCTATGGCACTTGAGCTGAGATACAGAAAGTTGTGACTTGTTAACTGTGCCTGGAACCTCAATAACTACATGCAGCTGTGCCAACTCAGTTTTTAAATTAGCTGAAGAGCTGAGCTGGGTGGTTAGAAAGCAAACCAGGGGTCAGCAATGTATTTGCATCTGAAATGGGAGGCACCTGGTGGCACTCTGTAAGTCCACACAGGTGTGCTAAGCTTCTTATGACCTCTTTTGCTGAAGCGTTCGAGAGTTTTGCAGTTTGCAATGGTAAGGGCTGCTTCATGGTGAGGAAACACAAAAAGCAGAGAAGAGACTGTGAAACCAAGTCACAGTCTTGTGACCTGAAGTCAAATCATACATAGTTCAATTTGGTGGCCTCCAGCAAGGCCTTCAGAGGCTGACTGAAGAATTCAAGGGGAATGACCACATCATTTAGAGAAAACAAAGCTGCTACTTGGCAAAATTCATATACGTATGCATACCTCTTCAAGCAGAGAAGTTTATTGTGGAGAGGCAAAGAGGAGTAGAAAAACCTAAATTAGTTTTAAAGGGGATTTCAAATCACTGCGTGAATGGACATGTAGGTTGTGACCATCTGGACTAGCAGGAATCAAGACGTGTTTATCAAGGAGGATCTCCTCCAAAATATGTTATCATCAATGATAAGTCAATGCTTCATAGCATGCTTTAAAAAAAAAAATAAAATTGTTACAAAACCATATCATACAGGAATAGACCTCATTATTCTGTTGGGATGAAACAAGGAGCACAGGCAGCAAGGAATATCTCCTGTTCTGAAATATTCATAAGTTTTTTTGTTTTCTTTTCCTACTGACACAAACAGTCAAAAAGCAGCCTGGAGGAAATGTCCTTCGCTTTTGGGAAATGAGTTGGTAATTTATTCACATAAGGCCATGTAGTCATTTTGAATTAGCACATTGTGAAATCTGCTAATAAAGTGAAGTCAGTTTACATTTTAAACAACCTTTAATATTTGTAAAAGTAAATATCCCTTAATTTCTCAGCAATTTAGATGTAATGGAAATTGTCAGAAATTTTAATTTCTCTCTGTTTAGCTCACTCACAATGGCTGTCAAACAGTCAAGTGATATGACGTAAAGTACTGCTAATCGTTTCAGCACAAGACAGTACTTCAAAGGTAAGGCAAAGGATGTGCAGACACTAATGAAATTTTATTATCAGAACATAGAATTAGAATTGTGACAAGAGACAATGGTGGCAGTGACATGCAGCTAGAATGTTAGGCTTCTGAAATCTCTGAGCTGAGTCTCACAGACAAAAATAGCTAGAGCTGCAGACTTCTTAATAGTCTTAAATGGAAATTGAACGGGCTCAATTAATCAAGTGAACAAACTATAGGGAATTACAGAAAAGGCTCATTCTACGTTTTCAGGCTATTAACCTGCATGGCCATTATGTCCTGGTATAACGTTGTGGTTTGCAATCCTTGTGTTGCTTCTCTGAGTATACATTTCTGTATTTGTGGAGAAGTATGAAAAGCACATGAGCTGCCATGACATGCAGATTTGTAAGTGCACGCTTGGGCAGACCTCACTGAAGGTGAGGTGTTCCACATGGTCAAGACAATTCTGTTTGGGTAACAGCACCACAAGTTTCTAATGGGGTGAATGCAAGTAGTGTGCTTCAGGGGTCAACAGCATGTCCAAGGTTGCAGGGCAAATGCAATTGACCTATAGGCATCCATTAGCATTTTGGAGTTCACTGCTTTACAGAAACCTGTGAGAATCTGTCAGGTGTGAAGAAGTGGCTTTGATGTTAGGGAGTTGAACTGAATTTAGTCTTTGAGTATTTGTAAAGCAGCCATTCCTGCTCTCAGCACACTTTCTCAAGTCCCTGAGCTGTGGTAGCTGTCCTGTTGCTTTGTGAGTCTCAGTGGCTGCAAGGGGAAATGGAAAATGCCATCTAGAATTTCTTAGATGTAGTTATTTTTGAATTTTAATTAAACCTAGGGAAGAGTGACCAAAGTCTGGAAAATTCTCCCTTCTGTGCAAGGGACCTGTCCTCTGCTGTTAAGAACTCTGTCTCTGACTGTCAGATTATTCTCATCTACAGTGGCATCTAAACTAGAAGAGCATCTGAGAAAGGTTGGAGACAAAAGACACGCGTCAGTATATTCTGCAAGTGCACTGTAGTCTCTTTTAGAGAATGACTATTCCCTGTGGTCCTGTACAAATGTAAGGGCTTTGTGGAAACTAACACCTGGCATGGATGCGATAGCAGGGATCTTTTCTGCAACTTTGTGTGACTGCAATCTGGGAGGAAGTCAGCAGTGTCAGGTCCTGCCTTTCATTCCTTCATCTTCAGGTTTGCGGGAACAAAACTCGAGTGCAGGACTGAGACTGGAAAATTGTTACCAAGCACCTCCAGTGTGTTGGAGAAGTACATGTTCCTGGTTTAATTTCTAGCTTCATTTTAATGGGGGTTCATTATTTTCTTTGGGAGATGATTTGCACTCTGACAGATCTCTCAGCAAGAAAGGAGGCCTTCTTCTGAGAAATGGAAAGGTCACACAAATCATGTAATTAATAACCCTACAATGTAATTCCATGATCCTGGCAATGGCAATGGTTTCTAAGTAAACAGGTAAGGCTGCAGTATGCATCACTGAGACATTGATTTGGCCTGACAGGATACTGCAGCTTTTGAGTCCTTGTCAAGACAGTCTATGCCCGGTGCTTTCAGCTCAGAGCTGCTGCATTTTCATTCCAGAGAATGTGGCTGTTATCCACTGTTCCTTTCCCAATGCTCTAGTGGCTGCATTTATCTTTCCTATTTTCCTCTAAGTTCTTCCTTTTTTTTTTTTTTTTTTTTTTTTTTTTTCTCTCTCAATCTTGCTTTTTCCTTCTCTGTAGATTTATTCTCACAGAGGCTGTCCCTAGAGAGTCCTAAAATAGATAATTCATGTTCTCCTGTGCTGTTTCCTGTGCCATATTGCCACTCCCCTGCCAGCACTGAATGTAAATATGTAAGGATTCCAGCTATGCCAGTACAGATATTTGCCAAGGGCAAACTGTAACCCAGAGTGCTTGATCATTAGCTGAAAGCAAACTGCACGTTGTACATGCGCATATGTTGTCTGTTTACAGTTTTGATTCTATTGCTAAGTTATGCAAGTCTACCAATCAGGGGACAAAACCAACACCACATATGTTTGGTGACTAACTGAAAATATGATTGTCCTTAGAATCAATTTATTTTTTTTTTTAAGTTAAAATGTTGTATTCTGTTTTAGTAATGCATTTTGGAACACAGATAACACATGATTTGAACGTATTCTTGGTGCTGTGTTAATAGTAAATCCAAAACAAATTCTGAATGGGCAATATTCAGTTGTTACTGAAGGGATGAGAGACATTGGCACGTGGCTTATGTAACGCAGTCAGTAACATGCATACAGCAAATATCTGCAGAAATTAACTGCTAAAGAAACTCACAGTATCCACTAAGTTTCAGACACTCACAGTCGGTTGACGTCTCCCCTCCTGTTTCTCAGCAGTGAGTGGGAAAAGCAGCTCTCCTCTCTCTGATCAAGCTGTCAGAGGACTTATGAACCAGAGAACATGATGACCTTATGGGATCACAAAACTGATTAGAATACATACATCTCTAGTGCAGCCTTCTATGGTAGTGGATACTTGGGTACCTTAAAGTTCCCAGCATTGAAGCTTTATGCCGGGGTCTCAGTGCAAAGGCAAAGGAATATGTGGCTGCCTGGTAGAAAGGTTTTTATCACCCTGTAGAATTCTCAGACAATGAAGCTTCCATTGGTTTGCAAAATCTCTTGCACCTAGCATTCACAAACGCTTTGGAAGGACTGTTAACTGCACAGAATAGAATGCAAGGAAAATTCAGTTTAAAAACATATTGGGAGCAAGAAATCGTTGTCCTAGCAACAGAAAGCATATGTTTTCTTCTCCCTCCTTTTAATTTTTATTTTTTGGCCTTGCTTTGGATTTACAGTGCCCTGCAAGAGTCCTTTCAGGCTTTAGCTGTTCCTCTGAGTTATAATGGCCAAGTTTGTCCTTCAAATAGATTTTTATGCAGTACTCTGCAGGTGCGGTCTTGAGGCTGATCATTCTTTTTCTGTACACAGATTGGTATAAAAGTGGTTTGGTGGAATCAAGACCCTTCCTGGATGAGGAGGTCTGTCTTAGACCCTGAGCTGTTCACGTTTTAGTTAAAATGTGCTTCTACACTTAATGAAAACAACAGTTCCTGGAAGTGGAAAGCTTTCTGTGCACAGGGAAAAAAAATATGGAATTTATTGTATTTTTTTTTTTTCCAAAATGAAAGTCTTGGCAGATTGGCTGAAAATGTGCAAACTTCCAACTGGCTCCTTTTAGCGTATTGGTACTGATATTGTGTGTTGGAGTAGTGTTAATCAACAATTCTTAATCTGTAGCTCCTCTAATACAGTTGAAAATGCAAGAACAATGTTTTGGGAAGGGGGAAAAACCTTTAAATTGTCCTAGACCTCTTTTCTTCACCTCTAAAACAACCTCTTGGGTTTTAATTACTCCTGTAAAGTGGAACAATCACAGGATCCTCCTGTGACATTTTCAAGTTTTCTGTCTGCTCCACTTACGAGAAACAAATGGGTCTGCTCAGCTCCATCTAGATTGAGTTTTTCATGAAGTCATTACTTCTGTCACAGAGACTATTTTCAAATTGAAAAATCTGAAACAATAAATGATGGTGAAGCAGTTAATAACTGTTAAGAAATCACATTTGGAAAATTGCATTTAAGCAATAACCTTTCTCCCTGTAATTAAATGACAGAAAGGTCCTGGTTTTAATTAAGTCAGCAATTTATAGTTATGAAGCTATACTTCACTATGCAGATTAGAAGATGATAGGTCACAGAACACCCTGAGTGCATTTTTAGCGGAGCTGATCTGGTAATTACTCCACTGTTCAGTGGTGACCACAGTGAACCGTATCTCTAGATTAAACAATTTTCTTTTCCCTGCTCCGTGATGTATAACCAGGATGAGTAAATGTACCACTAGGACTGCATCGAACATCTTTAAATTAAAATGGATTTTAAATGAGGGGGCATGAGTGAAGAAAGTAATGTTTGAAGAACAGCGGTAGAAATGAATGGGCCACTAGGCAAGTCTTGCAAGCAGAGAATATATCATTGTTTTACAGGGCTTTCTATCTTGCGCCTGAATGTTTGGTGCAGATTTATGAGGAAGTAAAATGCTAATGTTAGTGTATTTATAAACATATGATGGGGGTTTCATCTATAATTTATTCCCAGGCCCTGCATTATGCAGCCTATGAAAGAAAATGAAATGCTGTGTTGGACAGCGAAAGGGTTCATTAATACAGCTTTCACATTTTATTTAACTAACCCCTAGCTCATATTACACATTGATTATTACATTGTGAGATGTTTCTGAACGCTTATTGTGTTCTGTTCCTCAGGCCTTTTGCTAGCTACTTCAGTAAGATTTCAGCGGCGTTCAACTGTTTTATTTCAACTAACACTAAGTATATTCACTTGGCCTTTGGGCATAGAAACAGTAGATGTATATTTATGGATTTTTTTGGAAAGAGTTAGAGAAACAGAGGTAGGGTTCCGTATTACCGTTTATTGGTAAAACGTGTTACTTTGATTGAGTGTGGGTTATTTAATGAGTGTCTAAGTTGTGCCACAGAATCAGTTCTAATCAAATGTAACTACAGCGTAAGACTTGTTAAACTGGAGTTTGTAAATAAGGCTCATTCAAACAGCACTTCAGTTCACAGCCACTACTTACTGCCTTTTACTCATCAACAGACCAATTCGTTGACCAGAATAACTTCTTTAATGAGCTATCTGTATAAATTGCCAGCACTCTATAGAAATCTGTTGAGATTTGCCAATACTCTGGCCTGGAATTTATTTGCAGAGTTCATTTTCGTTGTAATAGTGTGTGTGTGTGTGTTGAGGGGGAGGGATAGCATGCACAGAGAGGATGAAAAGCCAGCTACTGGCTGATATTTATTGGAGTGGACATCAGTAACTATTGACATTAAGTGAAGACAGCAGATGATGTTTTTCAAGTTTACTGATACAAATATTTGCTTACAATTTCTTTTTACCCTTTTTGCTGGGTGATTGTTTTAGTTTTATTCTCAGGTTTTTGCAAACCTTATTCTGATTCTCTCTGACTTTAACAGGAAGGGACTCCAGCTGGCAATAGGCAATGTCGGGATTCTTTGAAGGTTGAATCTGTCTAACCAGGACAAGGAGAAGAAGACAAGAGTAGCATCTCTCAAACACAACTACCAGTGCCTTTTCTTCCAGGTTTGTTTTGTTTGTGCTTTGTGTTATACGTATTTTTCTCCTAGAACTGCAGCTTTAGATGTGCCCAGACCCTTAAGGAATAATATACAGCAGTGAATGTCAGGTTTCTAAAATATGCAGTGGTTTAACTGAATGAGAAATTGTTTGGATGATGGCAAGCCTGGGAAGGTTTCATAGGATTAAATGTCTTAGCAGGTTTCTTCTTTTTAAATAGGAGAAATCTCCCTTTTATATATTCTGAGATGCAGAAAGAAAATATGAAAAGAATGGAACAATCTTTTGCTTCATACATTTATTTTTGTTATTTCTATTTCTGTTGATAGGTCTGACATTCAAGTGAACGAATAGCATAGCCTGCTCACTACTGCACACATCTGCACAGCCCTCTCTACCCTTATCTGCTCTGTATGGATATTAACAAGCTTAGCACCTCCTGCACAGATGTAAAACTTTATTGTGAGGTATTCAGATGTCTACAGTGCAGCTGAGATGTGTTTCCTATTTGGTTTGCTTGAATGGGGAAGTGTGGCAAGGGGACAGCTTTTTGACTATTCTATGAGCAATGGGATTTCAACCCCAAGTATTGATCAGCCAGTATAATGGGTATGCTTTTCCAAGTCCTAGGGAAGCTGGCTAAACAGACATTAAAGGTCAGAAGGGTAAGCAGCAGTTAGTTAGCAGACACATGCCTTGAGTTCAGTGACCTTGACATGTTTTCACACCACTTAGTTGTGAACTCTTTTCAGAAATCTCCAATGTACTGGGGCAAGAACAGCTTTTCTAACTACAGTTGGTTTGTCTTCCTTCTCATTTCATTCTTCTCTCTCTCCTTTTCTTTTTCTACAGTATTGTTATGGTACTTAGGTATTGCAAAGACATTGTTTTTTCTTTCTTAAATAAATCTCTACTGATGTTTACAATCCTCAGTGGGTAACACAGCATCTTGTAGTGAGGAAGATTCAGAAAGCTGCTGTGCTGAAGGAATCCAGTCCTGCTGCTCCAATTTTAGGTATTTTTAAGATGCTCTCTAGCAGCATGTGACATTTGGATTTAAAAGGGTGCAGATGCAAAGCTGCAGAGCTCCAATCCCTGAAGATGTACCTCAGGTAACGTGGAGGCCCAAATACCTTCTGTGTAACACTGGGGACAAAGTCAAGGTAATAAAAAAGCCTCATGCATTCAAATTCTAAGATATACAGTCTATTAGATCTTTGTGAAACTTGAAGCAGGGGGATGAACACCTACTCTGTCCAGCAGTTTTGCCATGCCAACTTCTTGTTATTGACAGCTCTGCTTATCAGCTGATTGGAAGTTGTTAAAGGTAAACAGAGATATGGGAAATCTTATCTGGCTTCCACAGAAACGGAAAATTGTATTCAAATCCTATGTTAAAACAATCAGCTAAATCGGGGTTTGTTTCATTGCCTCTGAGGAGCATGAATTTACCATTTTCCTTTCTTCTGAAACAGCTGGAATTACTTATTCTTGGAGGAACACGTTTCCTTTCATTCCTTTCTGAGTCTAAGGAAGTTCATGGCTGTATTCCCTGTAGAGAAGGCAATCAAAATGGCTGTCATGGAGCATGGGGACATAAAATAAATTGATGACAGAAGGATTATGCGTGGGACTTATTCTTCAGTGATCATGTGTACCTTCCATATAAGGGCATCTAGAGGAAATCTCCCTTTGAGACAGCCCATTCCTACTACGTTACATCTAGAGAAGAGGCATTCAATTAAGGTGGGCAGGAAAGAATTTGAATTATGGAGAGGTACATGCTTCCTGATGTGTTTGACAGTAGGAATCAGACAGGGAAAGGTGATGAATTCTTATGCTTCTCAGGGGTAAAAGTGAATTTGAATCGTTGTGACAAAAAATTGTCAAGTGATACTTGCATGCTTTGGAAAAGCAGTAAAATCCCTTCCCCTCCTCTTCTCTATAGACTTCCTGAAGAACACATTTTCAAATTCATTTTAGTTATGGTGGCTTTGTGAAGAAGCCTGCTGGAAAATGTTGGAGTAAAGTACTTCTACCACGCTGTGAAATCAGACCATAATCTTCTGTCTCACCACTTACTATACCTTCAGGCAACCATATTTGCACCTGCTTTCAAGCAATCCCTGCAGCTGCTTCTGATTGGAAGGTCTGCATCTAATGTTGAAACAATTGCACTGATCAATTTTAATTATTCCATTGGATCACTGTGGTTATAGAGAGGAAGCATAATCCATGGATTGGTGTGGCAGATAATAGCACTTACTCACTGTCCCCTTTTCCAGTGACTTTCTTTAATTATATGGGAGTTTCTAATTTATTATTTCAGTTACCACTGAAAGCTGTTCTGGGAGGTACTGTAGAAATAGAACAGAAAGCAGCCGTGCCCCCAAAAGCTCTCAGTACAGATACGAAATTACAAGTGACAGATAAACTCCAATAAATATTTATCACAGAATTACCAAGGTTGGGAAAGACCTACGAGGTCACTCAGTCCAACCATCCACCCATCACCAATAGCTCTCACTAAACCATGTCCCTCAACACAAAAACCAAACGTTCCTTGAACACCTCCAGGGTTGCTGACTCCACCACCTCGCTGGGCAGCCCACTGCACTGCCTGACCACTCTTTCAGAGAAGTAGCATTTCCTAACGTCCAGCCTAAATCTCCCCTGGTGCAGCTTGAAGCTGTTATGTTGTGTCTTATCAGAAGAGAATGAAAGCTGGTGGCTGGTGGAGAATTTCTCAGGTGAACAACTTATTTGGAAGTGGGAGATGTGAGCTAGGGGTGGTGTTCAGAGATATACTGCTTAACAGCTGCAGGAATTGTGAGCATGGAAGTTGTAGTGACTACAGCTGAGCACAGGGAGTAGAGCCATGAGCTGGAGCAGGAAAAGGAAGCTGTTATTAGCCATTACCCAGTGTGTATGATGGGCTAATGTGTCCTTGTCTCTGTCTTTAAAGGCTGTTGGGAAGTCTGGAAGCCTTCTAACACTTTATGGGATTAAAAATTGGATATTTTGTTTAATAAAAAAAAAATGGGGAAGGCAATGTTGACGAATATTTGAATTTTAAAGTAAAAAGTGAAAAGGCCTCAGCCTGCATAAACTGGGTTATGTGTTGTGGCCAGATTAAAACAAGAAGCTCTGCTTTGGAGGACAGCCTGGATTGTCAGGTTAGTGTAGTGAAATACTGGATTTCTTCCCCTTCATTTTGATAGGGAAGGTACGGGAAGTTGATTAGGTTTAAAGTCATTTGCTCACTTATTTATGTTAAGACCTTACTGCTGCTTCTTGGGACCACATTTTTTGGCCTCAGCTTCCAAACCAGAGAGCTCACAGCCAGGTTGAAACTACTGTGAGTTATGAGGGCTTCCATGAGCTGCCTTCCATCTCTTCCTATTTTTAAATCTTTTTCAGTGCATCTTACCAATTCTTCTGCTAGCAAGGTTAAGTCTCTTCTGAAAAGTCACAACGCGGTGCATTGCACTTTACAGATATACTCTTTAAAATTGCCCAAATGAGTAACTTATGTATCATGAGCTGTCTGTTTTAACTGTATTAGTTTGAGCAAGCAGCAATTAGCAATGTTAGATTCTCTTGTACTAGGAGAGTATCTAAAAATTTTAGTTATTAGTCAGTAATGAGGAATGATTCCTCCTTGTTCATCCAGGAAAGTGTCTTGCAACCTTGTTCCAAGGGCAGTCGGAGTGTCATGTTGTGTAAGTGGTCTCGGTTACATTCTTCTCCCTGTATGAACTGCAGGCTTCACAGCAGGGTACTTTATCTTTGATTGCAGCCTTCGTGTCTGGCAATAACAGGACATCTCCAACGCTGCTTTTACACTTTTCAACGCCCAAATGGGAACTGTGGATTGTGTTCGCTATGTCTCACCTCATGTTGTGTGGAACTAGGATACAGTCTCCTTTGCTCAGTCCCATCCTCACTTGCAATTTGCCCAGCTTACAGTGGGAGACACAGGGCCTTTTTTAAGTGGCCCTTCATTTAAAATTTTACCTGAAATCTAAAATGGCAGCATTGTCTGAGCTTTTTTATCCGTGCTTTTTAAATGTTACTTCAGAAGCGTGCAACAGTCGAGGTAAGATTCCTTCTTACTGTACCATGAGTCTATGAAGAGGCTATATGAAGCATTCCTTCTGTGAAATGCCTGGTGTGGGGGAAGGCTGACCATTAAGTCCATCCTATAAGTGATGATGTTCAGCTTTCTCTGTCCCAGCACCTTGCTGTTTTTCCCCTTTGACTCCATGGGACCTGTGAAGGTTACAGTCTGTGCCTGAGTGACCTCTTGAAAAGTAAGCATAGTAGCATGCTGGAGGCATAGGAAGTCTAGTTACAGTAAGCACTGATGTGAAAGAGATCATTTGAATGTTCTAGGAAAAGGTGGCACAGCAGTAGCTATGATAGTGCCTTGGAGTAGGTATTTTTGTATAGTACCCTCAGCAGCCGTTCCCCTGAAGTCTACTGGGTGAAAAATACTCTTTTCTGCAGTGTTGCTAGCATTAACTAGCAATCATTTCTGGTGCAAATGGAGAAAGGTCCGTTCTATTTATGAAAGATTCCTGTAATGTGTGCAGGTCCCAGTGATTTTGGTGAAGCAGGGCTGGTGAGCCTAGCCTGTGAGCTCTGCTGGTCACTCACCAGGTCTGAGATTCAAAGCCAGCCTAAAACCTGTCAGTATTTATGTAATTCTGTCTGAAGATTGCTTCTTGCAGAAAACCCAATAAGGAAGAGAGGTTTTGCATGCTCAGATGAAAATCAGTAACGTTTAAGTACTTAATTTTTTTTTCCTGGAAGATTTGTCCATTAACTTTAATGAAGCTTTTTCTAGGCTTACAAGAAGAGAGCTATTAAACAAAAGAGAGTTTGCTTGCCAGGCATTTTCTCTGCTGTCTCAATTTTTTTTTTCTTTATGGCCAAACACTTTCAACCATATGTCTCCAGAGCAATGCTAACTCTTAGTGACCAGTAAAGTAAATCCCACTTGTTAAATTCTTGTGGCTGCACTATGCTGGGAGCCTTACGCTCAGGGCCCTGTTCTGTCACTGCTTGTTTTTTTTGTCTTACGTATTAAATGAAGTGATTTGGATTGGTGATGCAGGAGAAATCCTCTTCTGCCACTGAAAGGTGGCACGGTGTAATAAATCTATAAGTGTTATTTCCTCTTTTGTAAAAGGTAAGTCAGTTGGATTTCCTGCACCTCAGGCTAAGAGAACAAGGGCTGGATTTAAGCCATGCCTCGGATGACCTTCTTTACTGGTGATTCCTACTGCCAAAGTAGGAATTAAAATATTTGTGTGGGATTTGCTTCCATGGGTCTCATCAGTTTGTGCTAGGACCACTGGAATTTGAAAACTAAGTGCCAGTGAGCCAGTTTGGATGCAGAGTCTCACCTCCGTGGCACCTGGGATGCCCCCCTCTCTTCACAGTGATCAGTGTCCCTAAAAACTGTCTGGGTTCATGTTTGGAATCCCTGAGCATCCTGGGGATGGGAGCTGTCTGCTGATGTGTTCCTCCCAGCCCAGGGAGACAAATGACGCCCACATCCACGCTCCTGCCTTCTCTGCTGGGTGTGTGTTGCTCCCGTAGCCCTCACACTTGCCAGCCCCTGACTTCCTTCACGAGCACTGAGGTACTGCATTTATCTTTTCCTCTTCTGTGGGAGAGGATGGACTCCAGTTTTAAATGAGCGCCCAACCTGCACCACTGTCAGCTCTGTATAGTGCTGCCAAAAACTGCCCAAGATTTCTCTGTGTACCTCATACCTTCTTTCAATTGCAATATACTGTTTGGAAGGCATAACTCAGGAACTCTGACTTTATTTTTCTTGCAAATTGCTTTTATGTATTTCTCTTGCTTGAAAATTAATTGGCCATAGAATAAACTGTTTTCCCTTGAGCAGGAACTACTCTCTTTCCTGTGACGTTACAGTAAGCTGTCCTTGGGCCAAATATTTAAAGGTATTTAGGTGCTTAAAGATGCAGGTAATGTGAATTTTCCGAAGTATCTAACTACTTAATACACAGCAATTTCAGTGGGAGTCGCCATCTAAGAGCTTCTAAAAATCCCACTGTGCATCCATCTGCTTCTTTAGCCACCTAGGTTCCTTTAAAAAAAAAACAGGTCGTTCCTTCCATCACTTGAGACAAAAGTTATTTTTCTTAATGTAGATGCAGCATCTTAATACTGTTTCTTGGAATTTGCCTGCCACCTTTAACTTATTTTCATTGTTTTGATTATGATGTCAGATCTGGTTGATGATCATGTTTATGCAGTTCCAAGCAGAGCGTGGGCACACAGCATCTATCCTTTATGACATGAACTTGGCACAGCATCTAATATTAATAAATCAGGGCTAAGAGGTTTGTAGGCAAGCTAACTGTCAGGAAGTTACTGTAAGTTTTGCCATATACAAAGTGATCTGTGTTTTGTTCTAACTTTTTAAACCCTCTTTGAAAACCGGTATTCTGTTTCTCATTAGTCAGTCTTTGATCCAGTGGAAATATCAGTCCCTTGAGTTAATACTTCATCTGACCGTAGGGCCATGTAATTTGCCACGACACGAAGTCAATAGGTCTCTGCTGACTTACCCCAGCAGGACTTGTATGGAAGGAAGAAAATTCTCCACGAAACATGAATAATGTGGATCTAATCAAGAATTTATTTCTTGGGTTAAGCAAAAGAAAAATGTGGAGTGTGAACATCAGTCCGTCTAGGCACAAAAGGAGCTTGAGGGAAGGAAAACATTTCACTTTGTATCACTTCACATTCTCAATTTAATGCATAAACAGGAGTGTCAGGACGTATGCATCTTGCGGAGCCACAGAAATAGCAGTAGATTGATTTATCATTATTTACCAGCTTAGCCATCTTTTCATGTGCTTTCTATTATAATGTACTTGGAAAGCTCAGACAGTCCTTCTGCATTAACCTCCACCTTCTGTCGTCATCTTTCCCCCTGGCTGCCCTACGCTACATTCTCAAATTTTAATTTCATTGTGCAGGGTGCCATAGAACGAAAAGAAGCATTTGTCTGCAGAGTTTGCTGAGTCTAGGATATTCAGTTTGGCTTATGCTAATTTAAAAAAACAAGCAACCAAATTTGTGCTTTTGCTTTTTAAGGCTTTCCAGGGGTGTTTCATTCCTGAAGGAGCAAAGCATTTACGAATATCCATTAATCCTCACTGGGAATTGATCCAGAGCCTGTTTTAAGCCTATGCTTAAGTGGTTTGTTGAACTGGGGCCATAGCTGCCCAGGCCCATCTCTGCCTGAGCTTTAATTGAGAAGTGTGAGCATTTGAATTCATTTACGTATGCTTATGGGATTTGTTAGACATATATTTTTAAATAGCTATTGATGAGGTTTAAAAGAATTTATGCACATCTCATGATTGTAGGAGGTGTGAGAAAGGGCCAAGTCAGACCTTTGATATGACTTTGGCAAACAAATCGTCTTTATTTCAGTACCTGCCTGATAACAAGACTCAGGGGTGAGTAAATATTCGTTATATTTTCAGCAAGCTGAAAAAAAAAAAGACTTAGATCTGTACTGTGCAATTTTAGATCCTTGCCCATTGTTTATTTTGCTTGGCCGATCGCTTTTGCTTTGGCTTGGTTCTGGGGAAGGGCAGATGAAGCTTGGTTTGCATTCACCTCTTGGGTATGTGATAAAGAGGTCTGGTGCAGAGAAGCACCCTGCTCTGGTTGGTGCATTAGCATATCACTGACCCACTGCGGCTCATTCATGAGTTTTCAGCTCTGACAGGTTGAATGCCCAGAGTGGTCACTGATTAGACTGCCACTCCTAATATTCTCATCCCTGCAGTTATCAGGCAGGAAAATAGTGACAGGCACATCTAAGCAGCGTGGGAAATGCAGAAGCTGAGAAATGATACACTTGTAGCATCTTAGGGCATTTGCTGAGGCTACAGTGCCATTCAGGGTAATAGCACAATAGTTTGGATCCGGAAAGGAATCCAAATCTTGGCAAATAGAAGGCAAATCGCGCATCACATTTGCAACTTGTACATTGCTGCGTGATGCCTTGAGGGGGAGGAGAAGAATTTCAAAGTCCTGGGTGATTCCTTTGAGCTTTGTTGCTTTGTGCTCACTCGTGCTTCTGAAGAGATCTGACCCTGAAATTTCAGGGCCACCTACTGAACTCCAAAATCTCCATTCATCAAGACAAAACTCTTAATAAAGTCACTGGGGGTTTTCTTCAGACTCAGGGGTATTAGAATTTGATGATCCCTATATTTTGTTCAAGTTTAGGCATATCTATCAGTGAAAACGGGGATTTCAAACCTGGTGGAAGAAATTGTGTTTTCCCATTTTTAAAATAGACATCTTCCTGTTTTAGAGCAGTTTCTGACTGGTACACTGTAAGATGAGATTTTTTTCCTCTTTCATTTTGCATATACACGTGTATATTTGCACCCATTTCTCTTCCTGCAGATTTGGGTCCCACTCCTGCCATCAACCTACCACAGATTCTCTGGGTCCAGTACTAGAGGATGAGATGCATGCAGTTGTTCACAGCATTCACTTGGGATGCGCTGAGGCCAAAATCAAAGCAGGTGATGCTCTAAGCTGAATCTGGGTCTCCACTGTCTCAGGTGAATACAGAAATGTCTTTTTTTCTCTACAGCTTTTTTTTATTTTTCTTCAGAAAATCCTGTTAGAACTCTTGACATGTTTCTGACTTTTCCCCTGTGGAAATAAATAAATAAGTAATATATATATATATATGAAATAAAAAGAGAAAAGGAAAGAACAGGGTTCCATGAATCAGCTTTTTTCTTTTTTTCTTTTTTTTTTTTTTTGTAGGAATACTCCTGGTTAGTTGTAGCTCTTCTCTAAAAACACTTTTACCTCAGCTTTTATCTAAACGTGGGAAGTGCCGTGTGCCTTTAGAACAGAGAAAATCTACGGCTGAAGTTACGTGTCTGAACTGGGTCATCCGATAAATGTATTAATGAGCAGAAATTAGGAAAAACCCTGCATCTGAGGCTCAGCCTGGTACAAGACCACCTGGCTAAGGTGAGCTTCCATATATCCCTCTCCTGTCTTTTTTCCCTGTTCAGTGCTGTTTTAAGGCATAGTTTTGAAGTGCAGCTATAGAAAGATTGAGTCCATTCTCTGTCCTCTGGGTGCGCTTTTACCTACAGACTTGAGCAGGGCTGTGTGCAGCTGCTCTGGTGACTGGGGAAAGGATGCCATGTAGCAATACACAATTCTGTGCCTCTTCATCATGTCACAGGGAGTTTGAAAGCCACCTTGGGCTGCACTAATGGTAGACGGAGAGCAGTTCTGCATGTTCTGTCTACCACACACACAGGGATGAGTAGTCCTCCGTACTCCTTTTAAAGTAGCAATACTCTCAAACCCAGGTGAAGCTGGTCAAATCCATGGGCATTTATTTTCCCGTGGAAAGCTGAAGACTTTGATATGAGGTAGGTTGTTGGTGTCTGGGCAGCTGAGTTTAACTCCCTGTGCAAGAGAGCAGCTGGATGTGCAGCTCTCAGGTGTGCGTGTGAACTCTATCCATAGCACCCCTTCTTACCCAAGCTTGGAGGAGAGATAAAAGTCAAGAACTACTCTTTAAAAGTTCATTTATAAGTTCAGGCTTCCCCAGTGAATTTTTTGCATCGTTATTAGAAATATGCTGCTATTATGGGGGGGGAATGTTTAAAGTTTTAGATAGACGTGAAATTCCCCATGTTTGGTATTAGGCTAACCCCAGGATTCTTGTGAAGTCAGTCAGTCAGAAAAAAATCTCATTGCTGTTCCTCAGTGCCCTCAGGTTTTGGAATGTGCTCCATAACCTGTCCTGTCACTCCTGCTCCCCACAGGTTCTTGGCTATCCCTCTACAGGAGGGAAGGAAAAGGGAGCCAGTGACTACAGCAGGAATCCCCAACTTGAACACTAAAAAAAAAAAAGAGATAGAACCAGGGCTGATAAAGCATGGCTGCTTATATAAATGGCGTTATATTTTAAATTATCCAGCTGTTTGGAGAGAGGCAGAAAAAATCTTTGTGGCTGTTCACTGCTGTTTGTTTTTTGTTTTTTTTTTACCATGTATAGAGTGTTACTCTATCCTTAGTCAAGAGATGTGTAGTAAGATGTTGCCAGGGTTTTTTTCTTTGTGTGTGTGTGTGTGCATAGGAGAATTAAATTAAAATTGAGGATAATAATAGCATAGAATGTGGCGATGGTTTGTCTTGTACTTCCAGCTGTTGTACTGTGAAGGGAGGGAGTCCCATCTGCACATGCCTCTTGCCCAAGGTGTCAGGGAGTTTGGATCCAGGTGGCTGGATTCTCTGCTGAAGCTCTGCTGTGCGCTGGAAACATTTCAGGATGCTGTTGCAAGCATGAATACATCTTTAATTCTGTTTTTAAAGACCAATCATTTCATGTATAACTGTGTAGAGTTCATGTCAGAAGCACATCTGGATTTCAGTTGTTGATCTGGAATATTCACAGTCCAATATGGTAAAAGCAGATGTTGGATTGACAATCATCATAAATGTGAATGATCGCATCAGAAATCCCATATGTACCTTAGCTGAGAGCAGTAAATCCTACCTGAACACTCTTGGTTTTGTTCTGGGTTTAAGAATATTTACTGACACGTGTAAAGTTATTCATTACATATCTACAGATTTTAAGTATAAAAATGGAAGATTATTATAAGCCTTAAAAGGATTTATGTGCAAGTCGAGATAGGAATTGAGCCGACTGCTTTAATCAGAAGCCTTTTAATTCCTACAGCGTGGAACGGGAGTTCCCACAACTTTAAAAGTGAGTTTTATTGGTGTGAAAGCCTCATGTTTGGTTTTCTTTCTATATTTACTTACAAGTGTATGCACAAAGTGGAAGGTGTTGAAAGATGATTTCGGTTTCTTAAAGCACCAACGCAAATGTCTTCTAAAGCAAAATAGTTTGGGGCCCAACAGCTGCGAGCAGAACTTCTGCAGAATTAAAAAACAGGCAGTGTCCTCTTTCCTCTCTTCACATCCCCATTGATTCAGCTTTACATCTAAGGACCGTATTCTGCTCTTGCTGCCACTCGGTGGTGCAGTGGTGCTGTGGTGCTGTGGAGGGGGGTTGCAACTGCAGCAGACTGAAGGCTCCGAGCTGGAGTAACATGGTGTCAGTTTAGGTGCTGCCCAATTTTGGAAGGATACACCTTTGGTTGGAGTTCCCTGCCTTATAGCTCTCTACAATACTGCTCACAATGCAATTCTGCAAGTGGGGACTGCCCAAGCTGGGCACAAAGCTGCAGTTTTTCAGGACCTTTCCTTCCTTTCTTGCATGTGCACCCTACAAGGTGTCAGCAAGGTGCAGCACAGAATCCTGCTCGTGATGTTTTAATAGAACCATTTCCCAATAAGAAAAATAGCTGTTTAAGTTAAACTGCAACATTCCTCATTTAATTGGAAGTAATCTGTTGTTGTTTCAGGGGTTTTCACATTTGCCTTCATGGTGATTTTAATGTTGAATCCGTGCCCGGGAGGGAAGTAAGGAGAGGTAGGACTTTGGGATCTATCACCACCAGTGAGGAGTCTATCTGTCAATTAGGGATGAGATGTCTGTCTATCACAAGGGATGAGTGGATAATGGTGGACAAGAGATTAAGCAATTAAGGAGACAGCTATGCAAGATCTGGAGTTAAAACCCTAATTCTGGGTAGTGGGAGATAAAGGATCGCAGAGATTCAAGAGGGAGTGAATGATAGGGTTAGAAAATGCTGTTAGCCTCAGTGTTGAGTCAACATAAGGGAAGAGAAATCTGTGCAGAAGGTGAATAAGTTCTGAGAAAGGGGAAAGAGAGAAACAATGAGAGTGCATTAGGAAAAATGCACAGGGGAACACGGATGGCAGGAAACACGTGTAGGGTTTTATGTTACAAAATGTACCTCCTAAATTGAGCCATCCTAGAGTTTAGAGCGATGCGGATTTTAGTTTAATTTCCTTTCCTAAAAGAAAGCTTTTATTTCTGAATAGGTGAACATTTAAGATTCTAAAGAAGGAAAAGCAAATACTTAGCAGGATGAACAAAAATGTAAATCTTGAGTGGAGCTGTAAGCTGTTCAGGCAAGGCAATTTTGCTGGATTATGTAGCTCATATCAGATAGTAATAAATCAACCCTTCAAAGACAAAAGACTATAGAAAGAGGAGTAAACCAAAGACTCTCCAAATAACAAAGGCCAGATACACAAAAGTAACTAAGGAGCTGAAGAGGCAAATAGATGCCTGGCAGGAGTTTAAATGGGATCATTCAGCACAGACACTCATCACCTGCTAGTGATTATTGGCTTCTTCAGCCTCCTTCAGGCCCAGACACTTCCTTGACTGAGCTTAAAACTCCCATCAGCATCAGAGAAACTAACTGATATCCCTAAAATCTGCATGTTTGGCATTGCATCCTGAAGGTAAATGGAATTTACACAGTTTGCCCTACTGTGAGCAGTGACAATGCACTTTTTGAATGCAGTTCTGTCCTTACTCAGTTGGATCATCCCACTGAGATGTCAAGTTTTGCACGTGTTTGCCTCTCTTTCTGATCTGGGCCTGACAAGATAGAATGATAAATTTTGAGCAAAACAGTGGCTTTTTGGGTATGATGAAAGAATTTTAGCTGTGGGTACTGGCCACTAATGCTAGTAAATACTCACTTGCTTGCTCTTACACTCCGGAAATGAGTTGTCTATAGTGAGAACTCCTGAGCTTGGGACAAAAAAGGCTTGAGACTTTTCTTGACGTGAAGGCAGTGCAGCCACAGGAACTGGGAAGCATTTCCAAATCACCTGGCCTCAGGTACTATGGGCAGAGCTTTGCTCTGCTCATAACTGCATCCTCACCTGGTGCCAAATAAGGCTGTTTTGTTTACTGAAGTTAAGTAGAAGGATGACATGAGTCTTAAACTGTTGGGAGCATGTACAGTAATGTGTAGATTCCTGTCCTTCTTAAGTCAGAAGAAATAAATGTAATAAACATAATAAGAAAGGTTTAAAATTCCTATTTAAAACAAAGCAAAAAACATCAAAATCCTAACAAACATTAAAAAACAAATAAAACACAAAGATAAAACAACTCACAAGAAAGTGAATATTGAGGGCATGAGATCTTATCATGACTGAGATTTACTTGAATGTGCCAGGCACAGTGAGTAAAAGGCAAGCAAGTAAGGTTACTGCTGGAACAGAGAGGTGAAAAATCCAGGAAAATTTGCAAGACTTGATCTGCCACTAATTTGACAACAGATGATGATGACATGTCTGTGAACATATGTTAGGGGGGGAAAAAAAGATCACAGTATCACAGGCTGTGCAGAAATAGGGTCACTGCGTATTTTTAGCTCCAGTTCTGGTCCTGGTTGGCCTGTATATCATCTTGAGTTTCAAAGCGTTGTTTAGTTGAGACTATTGTTCCTCTGTTTAGTTGAGACTATTGTTCCACTGAATACTTGAAGTGCATTTATTCAGAAAGAAGCCTCGGCTCCTTTGAATACAATATAATTATGCTTGCAATACAAGCCTGTACAATTTTAGGTCCACTTCATTAAAGTTTAATATTCTTTTTGCTTGGACTTGCACATAGCATTCAGCTGGAAAAAAAAAAACCTCAGAGTTCACATCTTGCAAGTCGAAGGGTGCTTCTGAAAGTGATTCTTTCCAGTCCCTCTTCCCCTTTGCACCAGAGAAGTGCTTTTCTAATTTCACACCTTCGAACATGCAGTCCTTAAATCGGCAGCATGGAACACCGTGGAAGGAGGTCTTTCTGACTTCATTCAAAATCTATTTATTCATTCAAACAGTTCTTTTCCAAACGCTTGTCTACTGTCCAAGGGCACATCTGATGCTGCTTTAGCCATTTGCATGGCTTTTTTATATCCGACTGCTTGACTCGGTATTGAATATAAAATTAATTTTGTACCAATTGAGCAAAAACCAGGCTGTGAAGTATGAGCTTGTCCACGTCCTGTTCCTGCTCTCCTCTCCACAGCATCTCTCAATGCACAGTTATTCAACTGAGGAAATGTATTTCTGGTCTCAGCGTTTGCTCTTGGCGTCCTCTTCTTTAATCATAGCCCCTTAAAAATACATGTACGATAATAATAAAAGGTAGCTATTTGGGAATGGCAAATCAGTCCGTGGGGGCTGCTTGGATTTTAAGGGCAGCTGCTGTTCAATGTATCTGGTGTGTCACTTTCTGTTTTGTGCTGCTGTTTTATTGCTGCTGTGGGAACGGAGCAAAAATAGCGGCGACTGCAGTTGTGTTGAATAACCATCAGTGTGATTCTAGCCGATGTGTCAGTCCCTCACTGGGCAAAAAAAATGCCCATATTCGATATCTGCTGCCCTACCCTGACCTGCAAATGAAAATAATAACACGCTAAACAGCTACGGGAAGGCGTTATTAGCCACACCGCCCAGCTGAGAGGCAGAGGTGTGTTTGTGCTGCCGTGTGTGTGCGGCTGTGGGAATGCACACACCTCCAAAAAGGTCGGAGGAAATAATCGCTAAGGCGCACGCTGTTCCTTTAAATGTTAAATTGGCTTTTGAATCCAGGGCAGCCGCCGAAACCTGTGCCGGGCTACGGCCGCTCCGCCGCTGCCCCGGCTGCCTGCAGTGGCCGCTTTCCCCCGACAGATGGCAGTGCCTTTCTCTCGTAGTTAGGCGAAAGTTTAAAAACCTTTCGTTAAAAATAGCTGCCCCACATTCTTAATTGGCAATCCTTTTTTTTTTTTTTTTTTTCCTATTTATTGTTAGGCACAAATCAAATGCTGTTTAGCTCTTAGGCAAGCTCAGTGCACGAAACATAGAGGCGTAATGTAAAAGACCTGGATACTTCCTTGCCCTGTTCCACGTCTGCTCGGTGTACTGAAATACATGCTGCTTTGTCACCAATATCCTCAGAAACTTAGTTATAGTGAAACGTTCTTTTTTTTTTTCCCCCCATTGTAAAATTGACTTTTTTCTTTGTTTAAACTTGCCATATAGTCAGGCACCCAAGCCTGCACAAAACCCCCATTTTCTCATACACAAAACTGATATTCCTGCATGTGTGGAGCTGGGCTGCAGTTTCTGGACTGCTCAAGGCATTTGCATTTACGCTGATGAAGGCTTTGAGAGCTTTCTTCCCTGCAAGTCTTCCTTGTGTAGGACTGGAGGCACTGCGACCAGCCAAGCCCATCTTGTGGCCCTACAGCAGCCCCGTGGCCAGGGAATCACTTGGTGGGGTTGGCCCTGCTGTGGGGGCACAGGCACACTGTGCAGAAGCTGGCTGCCTTCCCCTAGCCTGGGGTGATTCCCCAGAGGAATTCCTACAGCTCCTTACCAGAGCCTCCCAATGCTTGATTCTGGCGAGCATCACTGAGGGTGAGCCTCCCTCTTCGCTCTCCTCAGCGAGCTAATTCATTTCTCTGTGGCCTCTTCTGGGACCCATTTCATTTCTGCAATTCCTTGGGCTGCGCTGAGCAGAAAGGCCAAATCGCTGCTTTACAAAATGAAATTGTAATGGCCTGGCTGTTTCCCGGCTTGATCTGTGCCTAGGCTTTCTTTCCGCGATCGAGTTGTTTATGGTGGAGCAGAAGGAACGTGTTTTGTTTTGCTTTCTTTGCCCGTTCTTGCACAGGAACAGATTTTCAGCCAGCTGCCCGTGGTTTCGCTCTGTTCCACCTCCCCCACAATGGTCACAAACGCAGTGTAGGTCCTGCTCCAGACAAGCATTTCATTTCCGTACCAGGGCTCTTCAGCAATGTCAATAGCAGTACCCACAAATGCGGTTTTGTATGGGCTTGAAGGCGGTGTCAGTGCAGGCCTTTTAGCACAGATGCATGGGAGCAGTTCTTTCTAATATGCATTCACATGCGTCTCTCTCCAGTGACCTTCATTTGCCATCTCTCTGCCTATTTAGTTCGTTTATTAGGTCCTTCTGAAGTGGTTCATAATATTCCCATAATACTGGACAAATTGCAATAATTGTATCAAATTCCAGTGTTATCAGACGGGTTTGGAAGCCCCGTCTCCTGTTTGCTAACATATTAAACAGCGCTGTACCTAACACAGCTCTTTGAGTCACCTCATTGTCAAAGCAATTGAAAGCCTTTTCTTCTTCCTCTTCTTTGGTGATTTTTACTTCCCCAGTTGATTTTGTTCCCTTTGTTGCTTTTTGTGGTGAGGGCTATCGGCTGCTTGAGAAAGAGCATTAGATTAATCAGGTGTGCTTGTACTTGAGGCAGTTCTTTAGACTCTGAGCCTTATTTTCTTTTAAAAAACTCCACGCTATTTTCTGCCTTTTCTGCAAGGATGATCTGGTTGAGTTTGTGTTTTCTTTTTGTTTTTAGAGTATTGTTTACCTGGTGTTGAAGTAAGGTTCAGTAGGTTGCAGTTTTCAAGGCTAGTTCGGTATGTTTTCCAAAGCTAGCATTTAGGCAGCAGCTTCCAGCTCTCCAATAGCTGATGGTAAATGAGCAAGGATACAGGGTTTTGGTTTTTTTATGTGTGGTTTTTTTGTTTGTTTGTTTGTTTGTTTTTTAATTACTTCCTCTTAGAAAATAGTTGCAGGCACACAAGCTGGTTCTTGGGGTGGGGGTCTGTCTCTCCCAAACACAAATGTTGCAGTAATTTCTGCCTTGAAAACGGTATTTGCTATTGATTTCTTTTTTTCTTACATGGGAAAACAGATGCACTGAGCTGGTACCTGAGAATCCTCTTTTGAACAAAATATTTGGAGTCTTTGACCACGTTACCTACCTTTAAATGCTCATTTATTCCTCCTCCCTGCCTCTTGGGATGTGTCTGTGTGCGTATGAAAGTATAAAAAAGAATTACTTTTTTTCCTTCTACTACTTATTTATGAAGGTTTCATGGACCCAATTTCTATCCTTAAGGCAGAAGTATGTGTATTTTTGTGTTGGTTTCTGTTGATGCAGATGACTGTTTTGAAAGCTAACTGCTAACCAACTTAGCATGTATATGTGAGGATTTATTTTTCCTTGCCTTCTGTTTCTCCTCTGTGTCAAAATACCTGTACCATAGTGACTGTATTATGGTTTTGTGGTTCTAAGGATGTTAAGAGCAGCTAGTGTTATTTCTTGCATCATGCCAGCCATGTGATTGGAGCCACTAAGTGCCAGGTGAACTACAGCAGGTCTTTTGTAAAGGCACTCATTCTTGCTGAAAAGACACCCACTTAGCACATGCACTGCTCTCAGATTTTAATCTAATACTGATTTTTACTCCTTGAAGTGAAGCAGACATTTTTTTAAACATAAATTTGTCCAACTTCTTTTTCTAATCAATGATTACTTGTACGGTTTTGCTCCTTACTAATCCACTGATGTCAGGCCTGGCACTGGGATGAGTTCTCTCCCCATTTTTGGGGTGGCTGTCAGCAGTCTGCCATGCACAGGTAGGCATACATACACAATTTCAAATCATTTAGTGATGCATTTTTTATTCCCTTTCAATATTCCAGTATCATTATGATTTGAAAATTGGATAGCAGAACTGGACACAGCAATGTTGGTCCCATCAGTGATACATACCTGTAATACCATCATCTCCTGCATAATCATGCAAGTATTGCATTAACCTTAGCCCATGGATTGCATAGGGAATTCATGGTAAATTGATTTTCTGAAGTCCTTTTCAGTGTCACTGCATTTCAGTGTATGGTCTTCTATGTTGTTAGTGTGACCTACATTCTCTTTTGACATATCTGACTGTGTCTGTCTATATTAAAACCTTTCTTACAATATTACTCCATTTCATAGGCTGATTCAAATAATAGGTTATAACTGACCAGCTCTTGTCTCTTGAATACTCCTTTGGCCATTTTTTTCTTTGTGTACCTTTAAAGCAGTAAACTTTAAATATTTCAAGTATTCTCTGTCCTAGACAGACAAGTGTGTTTCTATCCATTCCTGATCTGATTGTATGCAAAAGGGATTAAAAAAAAAAAAAAGATAATAGGAGCATTCAAATTAGATACATCCATATTCTGATGTAATAACCAAGTACAGCGCTTTGGGCAGTTTTTAGTATGATCTGCTCTATGACACGTTTTGTGTAACGTTGCTTTTTAGCAGTAGAATAGAAACATTTTAGAAATGTGAATTTGAAATACAAGTGCAAATGTTTTTGGCAACTACATTTTTTGAGACAAAAAAAATACTGTAGGTCTTACTTAAAAACAAATGCTTCAGATACATTAACTAGATGAAATGCTATTGTTTCTCAGTGTTCTTTTGATCACAAGCAGTGACAGCTTCTCCAAAGAGTCATCTTAGCCATCGTTCCTAATCCAAGTGGTTCTTCCATACTGTGAATTTCTCTGTGACTGTTGCTCATCCATTTTTTTCTAGGTCAGAAACTGCTTTCCCCACTTTTTCACAGCATCAGCTCTGGAGGCTGTGCTTAAGCTCTTTCCCAAATCATCTAAGTTTTTATGGTTAGCAAAATCTTCTTGTTTGCTGCCTCATTCTATATTCCATGCCACAAGCATCAGCATGGTTTACAGTCTGTCTTTGCTTTCTCCAATGCGAACAGCTTCCATGGAAGTCTTATAAAACTTCCCACCAGAGAAGAGACTTCATTCTCCATCACCTGGCAAAATGGCTGGTTATACCTGGACAGTGGAAGGGTAAATGTTACCATTTGTACATGGTATCTTGGGCAGCTTAAGCTACTCTTTGCTGCAGCAAGAAACTGGCTTGCCAACCTTGGCTTGCTAATCTGATTTGCTAGGCTTGCACCACTGGTATACATTAGTGTCCTCTGATTGGCCTTTGGAATTTGCATCACTTCTATTACAAAAACAGCCCTGCTCAGTGTTAATGGTGAGAGCGAGCAAGAAAGAAACAGTAGGGGACCCAAAAGGCTCTGGCTGGATACTTTCTATAGATGAGGAGATGGTTGTCATTTGGTGAACTTGAAGTAGCTCTGACAGCAGGAGGGCCATGCAGTCCCACCGGAAGATCTGCAGCTGCAGTGGAAGGATTGCCCTTAAGAAATGCCACCACTTGGGATTTGCCTCTTCTCTGGGGTGGTGGGCATTCACTGGGACTGGGTGTGTGATCCTTACTGCTTGAGGAGAAAGTCGAAACATTGATGCAGTAAGAGATAAACAACAGCAGACTCCATTTTTCCATCTCTATTCCAACGTCTGGGTAAATGAGTTACTTTCACATACATATTTTATGGTATTTGCGACAGCTACTGTCAATAGACAGAAGAGCTTTTAGATGAGTAAAGCCAGCAGAACAAGAGATGCCTGCTTAACCTGTTCAGTGTTTTCTTAATGATAGCAGAGAAGCCTTGGCATATTAATGTTTCCTCGAAGACTATCCAAATATCCACTGATTTGAAAGATCAAAGAAGCAGCAATGCTTTCAGTTACACTGAGCATGATATCTGGGTGTACACTCTTGCACAACTATTGACAGCCTGGATCTCAATCGCCTGCATGTGGTTTGTGCACCAGACAAAGTCTGTTTGCTTAACTCATAAAGGGTTCTTAGGGGTACAGATTCTTAAGGGTGCTTTGAAGAGGGCAGTTCCACATCCCAGTGAAATAGGTTGAAGTACTGTCTGTTGAATCAGTTGCTAGCTGTTCTATAAAAAACATTTTTTGAATGCAGAAGCTTTGTTTCACTGGGAAAGAAGAGAAAAGGAAAGCCATAATGAGGGCAAGGCTTTTAGTGGCCATGTTGGCTGCATGAGGCTCAACCTGTGCTGAGGCCAAACTGTTTGCAGATGGTTGCATTCTTGCTAGGATTTTGCCTCCCGTTGGCTGTGACTGCAAACATGCTTTCTCCTTGTGAAGAGATGCTTCAGTTCTCCTATGAATTAAAGGAATAGCAAGAATTAGCGGACGCAAAGTCAGCAGCACTGAGAAGCCCAACTCTTTATGTGCTGTGGCACAGTCTGGAGGCACAGCTGCATCTAAAAGAGTAGTATTCAGATGCTGAGCTCTTCAGCCTAAGTGTACCTTAGTTTTTGCCTTTGGGAGAGAAAAAGTGTAATGCTGACTATGCATAAGAAAACCAATTTTGTTGCTAACAGATACATGATAATGTATGAGAAGATATTTGTTCAGCTGAGTCACTTGTAGCCGGAGATAAGTGACCGTTCTAGCAAGTAATAAGCTGTCATGTAGTGTTTCTTAAATGCATGGATTTTCTGAAACCCTGTTCAAGGGGTCAATAGCAGAGCAGATGAAATTGTCTGCTTCATCACAGAGACCTCAGGAGTCAGCTCTGCATTTCCCTTTATTTCTCATTCCCCTGAAGTGGTAAACTTCTCTGAGAATTTCCTCCCCGAGCAAAGAGGCTTTCATCACTAGATGTTGGGAAAAGAACTGACTGTTTAGTTTGAGAAACACTTATCTTCTTTTTTTTTTTTTTTTTAATTTTTAAATTCTGCTTTTTTGTTGGTGGTGTTTAATGTTATTCCTTAAGAAACCTGCCTGTATATTACTTGTACCATTTGTTAGCCAGTACTATTTTAATTGTTATATTGATTTTTATTCTAGGACTGGCTGAGGTAAAGCTCAATTATGTGAAAGACCACTCACATCAGACCACTAGAATCTATACTGCACACCCTGCTTCTGTGCCCTCATCTTGGATCTTATATTTGATGCTGTGTTTCGAAGGGACAGGGCTGGAGAGGGTACAGGGAAAGATGGTATGGAGAGAGTAAATAATCAAAGAGCCTTCGGAGGATCCACTAAGGGGGAAAGACAGAGATGTGCACAGTAATGAATGTCATGGAGAAAGTGATTAATGAGTGACTAATGCATTGTTTCTGATGATACAGGACCTAAGGGGGTTCCGATGGTACAGCCACACAGGGAATTTAAAGCAAACTTTTGTCATGCAGGGCATAATTATTTTGTGGACCTCGTTCCCCAGGATGTTAGGAGTTCAAAAAAATGAGATATAGTACTGACATGAGGTCCATGGGGGATTATTAGCATGATGGTACTTTGGCAAGCCCTTGTTCGGAAAGTCCTCTAAGCAGCTGATTGCTAGAAGCTGAGGAAGTATGTAGAAGGCTTTCTGATTTGTCCTGTTTCTTATTCTCATTCTCTGAAAACTCCTGCTAATAGCCCAAAGACAGAATACTGGGCAAGGATGAATTTTGGCCTGACCTACATGCTCGTGTACATATTTAGCTCGCAAAAGGAGCAACACAGACATCAGGGGAGGCAGAGATTCATACAGTGTGCTCAGTAAATGAGTGATGTGGCTTGGTGATCACTTTTAACAGCTAGGTAACGTGAAACCAAATCCACTGCAACTTCGTGCAGTTCAGCTGACTTCACTAAAGCCAATTTCCATCAGCCTTAAGACAAAAAGAGTGTTGGTGCCTCATAGGGGAAGTGCTGTATACAGCATACTCACATTCCTGATCTCCTGGCCATGACCTGCTGCAGGAGGGGCTTACAGGTCACCAGGGACAGTTTGTGTGTGTTCTTCTACTTTGGTAAATACAAAATATCTCCTCCTTAGTTATGAGTGAGGAAGGATTGCATATGGAGAAGTAATCAGCATAAAAAGAAAATTCTACACATGGGGTTGCCATGAAGAGTGGAAATGCCTTAGGATTGAACTGATGCTTCCCTAACTTGCTAACACAGAGGAATATTAAGAAAGAGAGGGTGCTTTTTGTGCAGGACAGAGCATGGCAGCAAGGCAGAGGCAAAGTTACAGAGTAAATTTGAATGTGATATAATGGAATACAAGTGAGGAAAGGAGTAGCAGGGAGGGCCTCTTAAAAATGCCCAGGCAAATATCAGGTTGGTAGATTTCCTCAGAAGTGATTTATGAACAGCTCAGGTTATTATATCTTTATATGAGCAGTTACGTCATATTATATTTCACATCTTGCATCTTAGTCTGAAATTGCTGTGTTACAGAAATCATATGAAACTGGTTTGGGTACCACGCAAAAAAAAGCTATATAATGTTCTTCACCTGTGCTCCTACCAGAATTGTCAGATAGGATGCAATTGCAACAATTTCCCTTTGGAATCTTCTAAATGCTTACAAAAATCAAGACAGCAATCTGTGCAATAAATTCTGCCTTGCACAGAAACAAATACTGACATCTACTGAAATTACAGAAGAGAGCATGACTTCAATATTAGATTTCTGTAATCACAGTTGTAAGAGCCCTGTTGTGCATCAGCGTAATAATGCCTGATATTCCTGCCCAGACTGCACAGTTTCTCTCAAATCTTCTGTTCATTCGTTTAAAAGTGGTGTAAGTATGCAATGGACGTTTCTACCATATCTGCATCTCTCATCCTACATTAGCACTTCATATTATTGAATTTACTTTTGGAAGGACTTTCCAACAATCTATAAGATATTTAAAGAGTGTACAATACGCTTGTAATGATATTGGTCGCTTATTTATTTAACTGTTGAAAGCTTGAAAGCCACTTTTAGCTCTCTGTATCTATTTCTGTACGTACGAATTAGGAGACCTTGAATAATGAATGTGTTATTTAAATTGTGCTGTGACACTACATAATGCTGAGAAGTCATTTTCTACAGTTCACTATTCCCATAGTCAATGGTGCTTGACTTGATTACCAGTGCCTCATAGCCAAAGTAGATATGGGCAATGTTTTAAATTTGTTAAAAATTGGTTGGATAAAATTATCTTGAATGAAATAGAATAGGTTGGAGAGCCTATTCCTTCTGATAGTTTCTTAGACGAGTCTTAATTTCCATGCATAAAATATCTACAATAGCTTACATTTTTGTATAAAAAATAAAGAACAGCTGAATGTTCTACCTGGATTCTGCAAGGTAGTAGTGGAGGAGCTAAACCCTGCTTTACGTCCTTCCTTACATTCCTAAATCACAGTTTGGGACACCTGTGACAAAGGTTGTTGTGCCAGCACTTATTCTTTCATGGGTAAGGAAAATGTGAGCAAGGAGAGGAGTATCCACTACCTCCTCATGGATCAGCTTACAGGACAGATAGAGTGATTAGCATCATCACCATAAGCTGTCAGCCTGCTGTGAGAGAAAGTAGGGGGCATAGTGCCCAGTGCTGCTCTGCACTGCAGGCTGCTCTGCTTGCACAGCTTCAGCACATCGGGAGCTAGTGAGCCCCTTGCATAGGCTCAGTTATCTTAGCAAAATGGCTTTTACCCACCAGTACTGCTTTGCTCTCCGATGCTGGTTTGACTTGCCCAGCAAAGCCACTATTTGTGTTATCTTGAGAAGTGTTTTACTAGTGTAGCATTTGTATGTTCCTGTACAAAAAAGCACCAAGAGACTAACTTGCGACACCCATGAGCCTGAAGACAGTACACTTTAACAGATTACAAGCAAAATGGCTTTCACAGCAAAACTGCTAAAGCCTGGTTTGTGAGAGGTTGTGTATTCTTTGTCACCCGTGTGCAGGTATAGCTGGTGGGCACGGCATATGACCTTAGCCTGCACGCTGCTCCCAACTGGGATGTGTACTGCAATGGCTGAGTTGCCTTCCTTTCTCCAGCAAGAATCACTCAACTGGGTTACCCTCTTGCAGTAGAACTTGTAGGAACCTAATAGTTTAGAAGTTGGTACCACCAGAATATAGGGCATAGTTGAAAGGCAGTTCTGAAACCCAGCTTTGTTTCTGATTGAGACAGAATAAGCCTGAATTGTCACTGAAATCTGTTCATCTTTGTTAAGCTTCAATTTTAGGGAATTTTCTGGAGAGAAATACAAATTTATGCTGGAACCATTTTGCCTTTTAGGTTTACTAGTCTTCAGATTTCATATCTGTTTCTCGGGGCAGAAAAATAAGCTGCAAGTAGGGTTAGGTGTACCCATGTCGCAACTCTTTCACGTCTCCTACTTTTTCAGGACTATGGAAGAGACATGGCTTTTAGGGCAAACAGTTTAGATACCTTCCTTCCTGCCACATCTACATATATACATAGGGTTTATTTCATTCTTCTCTGTTGCTAGAACCAGAGATAATCCACACATTCTTGTCCCTACACCTTTCTGATCAATTTAAATTTCTAAGGAGATATTAACAACGTGAAAAGAAGGAATCATTATTCTGAGATATTGGAATTCTTGTGAGAAGGATTCAAGCAGTTTATGATCAAATAGTATTTTTTAATTTGTCTTGATTCATGTGAAAGTAATTTGAGTCCACATTAGTATTCTGTGAGCTGATCATTAACACTTTTCAACTGATTTAGTAAACATATATTGCTTCCAAAATAAATAGAAACAGGAAAGGAGTACAGTTAGTGTAGCTGAGGCATGAAAACATACACATTAACATGCAAGGCAAAACTCCAGTGTTGAAATGGGGCACCACATCAAAGTTATTTTTCTAGCCATGTTTTTGCATCTCCAGAGGAAGCTTAAAAACAATAGACTGAGCAGCCCGAACCACATTTCTAATAACATTGCTTCATACTTCTCTACAAAACGCTATACCAGCTGTAAGGAATGAACTGACACAACCCTTCTATGTTGGATAGGCAGGATGGCCTTGACTCTGTGACACCCGGTGAGATGTTTGCAGACTGTTTGGCCCTTCTCTGAGGGCAGAGTCTCTCAGTGACCCTATGAAGCTGAGGTTAGCTCTGATCTGGAAGCCATAAAACCACGATGACGCATCGTTATATCCTTATTAGTGAGGCCCTAAGAGCCTGTGCATGTCAATACTGGAAAAATGTAGCTCTGTTGGGTTCAGATCAGTTCTGCCACATGTCCTGCTGGTGTGGCAAGCAGGTGGAGGGGCTCAGGTCTACCTGTCCATGGACTGCCTTGCTGGAAGATGCATAAAACCCTAGCAAGCTGAACGCAGAGCAGCATTTCAGCAAGACAGTAGGTACACTCTGTAGTATTTAGACTGGCAATAGGGAACTTGTCATGAAAGCAGACAAAGTATACACATCTTTTTAAAAAAACAAACCAAGCAGACGTCCTTCCAAAAAAAAGAAGGCAAGGGCAATGCCCTGCTTCCACTTAGAGGATATTGGAATATGGGGAAGGAAACTTTTTAAGCTTCTCTGCTTGCGTTAAATGAAAAGGGTTAACTGAGCTGAAGAGACTCAGAACAAGGGCACAACACTTTGATTTCTCTCATGGCTGGGGCCCTTCCCTGGGAGAGGAGAATCCAGCCATTTTTTTCTTCTTCTGTGACCTGCTGCTCTGTTTCAGCTTAGCTGGAAATAAGAACACCTGGAAATAGCCTTTTTCCTCGGAATTTGGTATGCTTCCTGCTGAGCTACTGTATAACCAAGATGTTATAATTGCAATATAATCAAAAGAGTAAGGCAAAGCAAACAGGGATCACAAAAGAGAATAAGTAGAAGAGCTTACCCTTGGGTTGAGCTCACTAGAAGATATCAAAGAGGAGGATCTCCAGAAGAGATCCTTCCCCTCTGGTAGCCAGCTCTTAAATAGGTCCAGGAGGGGTGGAGCCTGGCTCCACCCCTTCCGGTAGCACAGGTGAATTGCCTTCACCTGTGCTCCTCTGGCTGACTCATGGCTCACCTCAGGTGATCAATCAGAGGTTCAGGCCGTGACTCAGCAGTTGCCATACAGCTACTATGTAAAAGGCTGAGAAAACTCTCCACCTCCTCCTAGGAAAGTCCATTATCCATTTTTAGGAATTTGCCCAGTTAGCTCACCTAAAAGATTCTGCTCTACCTGTGACCTACCAAATTGTATGATTCTCTTGGGGCTGAGGCATTAAAAATATGCTGAGTTGTTCAGCCCTGCTGATAGTACGAGCTTGTGGCTGTTCCCCACGACATCATAGGCATGTGGGAAACTAACAGGCTCTAAGTGCCTCTTTGCTTGGCTGACCAGGAGCTCAGAGTCTTGGCACAAAACCATCTCTCTGTCTCACAAAGTTCAGTTCAGTTGCTTTCTGCAGACCTAAGCATAAGCAATTTCCTGAATGACACCTAACTAATCTTTGGATGAAGCTGGACCCCTGTCCCTCTGCTCCTGTGCAAACTGCGACTCAGGCTGATCTTGTGAGAGGAGAATGCTTGTTGCTAGGAAGGAATATGTTGAGCATTATCTTGTACCACTTGGGCAGCTTCTCTCTCAGAAAGTTCAACGGTAATTCCTCTGCAAAAAAGTGATGTTTTTATTATTTTTGATGCATTGTAGCTCTCTGATAACGCTCAGTGTGCAATGGCCATACAGAAGGGAGAAGGAGATCATACTTATGTTTCAAAGATTTCCAGAGCGTTCCCTACGCTGCTAAAATTGACGCTGTTTCTGCTGTTTCAGGAGGGATGCTGACAGCAGCCAAAAATGATTTGGCACAGCTCAGGAGAAGTACCCAGATGACAGCCTCCTCTACCAGTGAGCTGAGGCCAGCTTGGTCTGCACCACCTGCCAGCAGACTCAACAGCACCAGGACATTGAGCCCCTTCTTGTCTTGGGATTCATCTGGACTGGAAAGGTACTGAGAAGATCTGAAATCAACCTTATGCCTCATGCTGAAAGAACGATTTAGCTTAGGATCTGCTTCTATTTGAACTCTTTCACTGTTATATCTTATAACAGCTCTCGTGGAAATAGGGTGAATATCTGCAGTGCCCTGCTTTGCTGTGTTCTCCACCAAATTTTTCAGGGTTGACCTTGTCACAGTGAAGTGTGTTCTAAATGTTTCCTTTCTGCTCTGACACATTGCTGGTAATGGGGCTTTCCTTTTTTTGGAGAAACCAAGAGCCCTCTTTTTGAAATGTGAACTTCTGATTCCATGTTAAAGGAAAGATTTTGCAAATACTGCAAACAGGATTGCTGACTGGCAGCTATGTCTCAGCTGCACATATGGAAAGATGGAAATTTTTTGTGAAGAGGCATAAAGTGCTTCTTGAAGCAGGGATGTGAATTCACATCAAATGAAATGTGCACAGGGGGTCCTTTTTTGCATTACATTATAGAAAATGGTTCATTGTAGATTATCATAAATAGTAATGATCTGGACCGCACTCTTGTGTATTCAATTCTAATTAGAAATGCACTGAGCTACCAAAAATGATGCACCCAAGCCAGCTTCCTTAGGGCTACAGTTATTTTCTACATAAATACACCTTTAACCAACAGCATATAAAAAGAGCAATGATGACATCCAGAGGACAGATAGTTTAATCATAGGTGCTGTAGGTATTCTCAGCAAATTTCCTGGGGATAGATCCTTCACCTACATTTCCTGTTTAAAGTCTGTTCCTATTAAATCAGTTATTGACAGCCTGCTGAGTTCCTCTAATTCTTAGTTTTTGTGGAAATGACCTTGCAAAGTTGAGCGTTTCACCCCCAGTGCAAAGATTATATGTACAAGGTAAGGTGTGATTAATTCCATCGTCTTTGTCTGCCCTATCATTATTGAATCCAACTGAAGGGTGATGCAGTCTTTTAAGCTATTGGTAAGCTTCAGGTTAATAGCTGTCTGGCTTGCTTCACCTGTAAGTGCTCCTACTGTGGGACCTCTCCCTATACGTAGGTTTTTATCTAATCTGTCTTAGTAACCTTCCGTACTCTGGTTTGATAGTTATTTTTAGTTCTGATTTTGTTCACAACTGCAAGACTATTGGCCAGGTGCACCATGTGTCAAAGTCCCTACACAGAAAAGCCTTTGAATTCAATTGAAATATCTATGAGTGGGTGTCCAATTTATTGACAAATCTGAAAGAGATGCATTACCAATTTTAGTCTGTTAAGCACAGCCCCACAATCAGAATTTAATGGAAGCATGTTACCTATAATAGGTTCAGATATTTGTGTTCTTCAGCATTTTATGAATTCAGAAACAGATGGGCTATGACCAGGAAGCAGTGGAGAACAGACTGGCATAAAGCAGCTTGGCTCTCTGACAAGTGCAGGTACAGCTGTGGTATGTATTTTATTCAGCATGCCCACCTACTGTATCAGCAGCCTGCCCTACCAGCAATTCAACTACAACTGACTTAATGAAGAGTAGAAGTAAGCATGAATCCAGACTTTCCATGGATCATAATATTTGAGAACCCAGAAGAATCAACATGACGGAATTCATGCCAAGTAATTTTTTTCTCCATCTTTACATGCAAGAGGTAACACAAAAACATTGGCTTTTTGAGGAGAAAAACAAACAAACAAACAAACAAACAAAAAGCACACACAAGCAAACAAACACAAAATCTAATCAAATTATGAGATATTAAAATATTCCCCTTTTGGACTTTGTTAATTGCTTTTTTTTCAACGCTGAAGAAAGAAACTCTAGCAAGTAGCAGTTCATAGTTTAAATCACCATAATTGTGACAAGAGGCATGATGAAATGCTGGCTGAGGCTGCTTCTGTTAGTGTAAGAAGAGAGATTATACGGGGCCAGTTATTGAACATTTAATGTAAGAAGAATGTGAAGGATATTTTTACTCCTATTCGTGCCATTGTGATCCTTGCACATTTGGAAGTCTCCTGGGGAAAGAGATTTCTGTGGCTAAAGAGACAGTAGCAAAGAATTCTGAATATCCCTTAACTGAAAATGTGGTGTTTACTATTTTATGCATTTATGTGTTGGAAAAGAGGTGCCTCTCTTTGTCTTTTGGCACTCTTTGTACGTCCCGTTGAACAGCCTTGCATTTGGGTATGTTATACATTTCTACCTCTATTTCTGTGAGGCATCATATATTGTAACCTGCAGTAACCTAGTAACAAAGTGAATTTGGATAAACAACAACCCGTAATTGTCTTATAGGTGATTGTCTGACTTGAAATACTGAGGTAATTATCAAGTTAAATTTCTATGATCCCTGCAATTTCTAGGAAACCTGGAGATGTCAGTACTTGAGTTCTGGCATATCTCTGAAGTAAAATTATACCACCTGAACCTAAGGTCGTAATATAAAGATGTAACAATGCTGAGCGAAAAATGTCTATATGTTTCAAATCTAAAGCAGATTAATACCCATAATTATAGATGGAGCAGAATGAAATTAACTGGCCACAAATTCCACCCCTCAGGAGGTCCGTACTGCAATCTGTAGGTGGACAAATGCAAAGGGAGAACGTGGCTTGTGGGTCTGGGAAGGAAAGCGTGGAACCACTTGCTTTGAAAGGCAGATGGCTTCTTCCAGAATGCAGAAAGGACATGGGAAAACCCAAATGAGAGTCGCTTGTTAGAAATGTAACTCTACCATGACTCTTCTTTGAGAGGTGAGAAGTACCAATTTGGTCTCCAAAGCGACACCGTGGGAGACGTTTGCATAAATTACTTTCATTTGTATCTAGATTAGTGAGAAAAAAGCTTTAAAACACAGCTAAACAGTACTTAAAGAGATCTGATGAGCAGCAGAATATGCAACCTAATCGAGATGTTTCTATGTGTGCGTACATGAATCTATGCTGCAAGCACATGTGTGGACTGGTGCTTACATTTGAAATCCAAATCCTGAAAGGCTAGTACGATTTTAATGAGCCTTCCGCAGCCTTATTTCTGGGCTCCTTCCTTTTTGTGTTTCAGATGCTGTAGCAGTGGAGATGTCTGGGTTCAAATGACAAAGACATAAAGAGAATGCCACTCGAGGACGGTCAGGCAAAGAGCTGCCGTTCAGGGATTCAGCTGTGATAGCTGAGCTATGTGTGCAATGTATCTTGCTTATATCGTGGTCTCTTAAAGATTTTCTTTTCTCATGCTCTTGTCCAAGCTCACATTTAACCTTTGAGGCAGTTCTGAATGTATCCCTTCATAAATCATAGTCCAGTAGCACTAACCTCAGGCAGCTCTTTAGTGTTTTTGACTCTCTTCTCACACTGTTCCTCCTCAGGCTTCTGCTGGTCATTCTCATTTCTCTCCTGATGATTTTGTCACTTCTCTTCAATGTAAAACTCGGGGGATCTATGAGACTGTACACTGTGACTGTGTTTGCGATGTTGGGGCCTCTGCCTGATGCTACACTTCGCTTCATTTACCTTTCTCATTTCATTGCTTTCCCTTTGTTCCAGCAGTGCTGCCTGCCCCCCCGCCCTGTTACCACTGTGGGGCTGACATACTGTCCATCAGATCCTGTCCCCTCCAGCCTCCACCAAAATATGCTACCTTTCATGTTGGTGACTCCCTGAAATGCACTAAATCTTTTGTGTCCTCTAGGATTTTTTTCTGTTTGGTTTTAAATGTCCCCTAGCTGTTCCTATGCTGAAAAAAAAAAAAACAAAAAACCACCTCTGGACCTACTGATCCTTCACAAGCTTTTTAAAACCATTCTCTGGTATTTCTTCTGTCAGCATTTTTACAGCATTTCAAGACTAGTTGGTGTCACATAGGGGAAGAATATTTCACAGCAAGAGTAAAATACTACAGTCAGTTCCATATAGGCTTAGTTCTGTAAAGTCACTTAAGCAAAGTGTGATGTTGGATGAAAGATTAAGTGATGGCTCTGAGATTTGTCCAGACACAAAAATGTATCTGAGCTTTTTTTCAGAGGACAGGAAATGATGAAAGAAAAGAGCTTTAGGTAAGGCGAAAACAAACAAACAACGGTAACAACAAATAGGTGTCATCTTCTCGGCTCCTAACGTACAGAAATGGTTCCATCCAAAGTCTCCTAGAAAGGACCCATTCTGAAGCATCAGGATCTTTGCTGCTGAGATAGCAGGGCTCAGGATAAGTGCCCTGGGGACCAGCAGCCAGGTGTGCTGGCAGGGTATCCTTTTGCTAATAGAAGCACTGCGATCTCCTGCATGTAATGCTCTTCCATGAATGCTGGGTGGACCATAGAGCAGTTTCAGCCTGGTCTCATCCGGAGTAAATGCATCTGCCAGCCAGACCCACATCCGGTCACACCTAATATCTGTGGTTCAAAATGTAGAAGAAATTGGAACAGATCCTGAAAAGAGTTCAATAAAATGATTCAGGAATGCTGCTTGATGAAAGAGGGTCTAAGCATAAGGGTAGCATGATGTGAGTCCTACATTATTTTCAAAACTGCAACAACAGACACGGTTCTGCCTTCAGATCTCCACAGGTGTTTGCAGGGAAAGCAGGTGGTGAGCTGAGAAATTTGGCTGAGGAAAGCACTCAGGTTCTGTAGTGAAGAGCATGAAATAAGATAAAGGGAGGATGTTTCTTAGCTTCAGAGTAGAGCAGACCAGAAGTAATTGCTAGAATCAGATCTCCTTGCTGGTATGAGCGCGACACTGTCACCACTGGAGGAAGGCTGAAAGGTGTCCGCTCTTGTTCCTGGGTGCACCAAATCCCATCTGCATTCGCTGGGAATGTAAGGAGCAAGTACTCCACCCAGAGTAAGCCTCTTCCATTTCCCCACCCAAATAAAAAGCTCCATAGTCACCTTAGGAAAGAGCTGGAGGGGAAACAAAGACTGGAACTTTAAAGCCAGGGTCAGGGATGCAGGCGTTGTACCATTTCTTCACCTGTGCAGGTCGTTGTGGTTCTGGGCTTCTTCCTCCTATGCGGGGCTGTTCTTGTTTCTGTTTGTCATTGGGGTGGGGTGCTGGACTTTGCTGAGTTGAAGCTGAGGGCAGGAAGCAGATATGATGTGCAAGGTGAGACACGATGTGCAAGGTGAGAACTGATGTTTCAGAGCACTGGGTGCCCTATGCTGAGTTCGGCAGCAGGGCTGTGGGGTGACTGCAAGTGTGAACAGTCAGAGCAGGTATTTCAGGTGGCCTGATCTCAAGTTCAGAGCAGAATAAGGATTCCACTTGATCTTTTCAGATGCGTGTAAGCATAAGGCGAAGGAGCAGAGAAGCTGCAACGGGAGTTGAGGTTTTTTGTATGTAAGGAGTAGGGGAGATGAGTTAAAATTTAATGGAGAGAGGTTTTCAAGAAACAATGTGGTTACAGTGACAGAGGAAGATAGCATTTTAGATGCTGTCATGGGGGTAAACTAAAGGAGACGGATTTAAGAAAGTAGGTGATGAGGAAATTGAAACAGCAATATTATTTCCTTGTCCTCCTTTTGTTTTTGTGTTTTCATCGAATGAGCTGTGAATAGGTCAAAATCAAGAGCCAGAGCAAATTCTGTAGGACTCAAAGTGCTCTATACCATCTCTGCCAGACAGTGTATATCCCTGCTGGAAAGGATGCTGGAGAAATAGCATCCTTTTTGATAGTGACTCAGACCTGAAAGTGAGAATAATAGCTATGACTCAATCACAGGCTGTTGTGAAGGGAGATTAATGCCAGGAGACATGGCCAATTCTCTTCCTTTGTGTCAATCTACTTTCAGAATCCTGCACATGCCAGTTATTTCTCTTGGAGAGGAAAGGGAGAGAGCTGATACGAGACAGAGATAAAATCTGGAGCATAATTAAACAGGCATTTTTCATATCTTTATCATTCTCTTCTTTCTCTTCTCCATTATGCCTTTGCGTTGATCTCTAAAACTACTGCAAGTGGGATGGATGCTGAAGGAATAGCAGCTGGTTTTGATGCCAAATAATACTCCACATTTCATCTAATACATGACAAGCTACTTACAGGCATTTTTATTGTGCATCTGATTATATAAAGCTTTTTATTAGTAGTCCATCATGTAAACACATTACGTTACTGGAATTGTCATGTCTTGACATCAGGTTTCAATTCAATTTCTGCATTTTCCTTGCACTTCCAACATTAAATATTTAAAAGTAATGTGATTAGCTAAACTGAGACTGCAAGTAATGTTGCTCTGATGTGTTTACTTACACTAGTTTTCTTTGAGACCTGGTGTTATAGGTTGACCTAAAATAGGGATAAGCACCCATTTGTTGTTAAATTGATTTTTCAAGTCTATCTTCAGTCCTGTGTGATCCAGTGTTTTTAATATCTGTAGGCTCTCTGGCAAGTGGAGTTGGATGGTTACATTCTCACTGAACCCTCTGCCAGAAGCGACAAAGGTCAGCTCCAACCTGTTTTGCTTGGGAGCATTCAGGGAAATGTCTGAAAAAGTTTTAAGATGATTTATGGTACAGATACAACCTTCAAAGATTTTCCCACTATGTGGGCTCTGGGATAGTCCCAGCCACGGTAATATCAGAACAACTCTTAAAATGGCTTAAAAACTCTTGTGCCTTTCACCTTCCCACTGATATACAGTGAATGTGATGGGACTGTTCTCAAATGGTCACAACCATTTGATCTGCTGTCATCATGGCTGCAGAGCAGAGTTTTTCCTTTCTCTTTTGGCTTCCTGTGTGAGGCACAGGGTTCTGGGCCGAGGCACTTCAGGGGATTTTGGCAGCTGCCCCAGAACTGATTGTCTTGCACTGTACAAGACCGCAGCGTAAGGGCTGCAGATATAATCTAGGTGTTATAGATGTGGATGTTATGAGACTCAGCTGCTGAGCTGACTTGCATTTTGAATGGTACATTTCTGTGTTACTGTAGTTCCCATCCATCTCCAGTATTGTTAGAAATGCAGAGAAACTGAAGAATGCACCGAAAGGACTGAAATTTGTCACCAGCCAAGTAAAGAGACCATAGGTCCATGGCTGCAAGCTAAGCTGGAAGGAGGTTCAGAGGGCATAGGAGAAGAAAGGAGCTGGTGGATAAAAAGGGTCCTCAGGCATCAGCCCTCTCCCTGTGTCTACAGTGAGGTGTGTGTGAGCCACAGGGAGATGGTGGGGTCTCTGAAGTTGCTTTGCGTGTCTGCTCTTCGCACAGATATGGTTGCACACAGTGTCTTGCTGGAGCTCTTGACTGCAAAGGGAATGGTTATATGACCGGATCTTGCTATTGAACTTTTCCCACATCTTCACTAATGTCTATTTCTTGTTGAAGGCAATCTGTCATCAGGATTTGAGTAATAAGTTGAAGCTGGAATGCTTGCTCTGCATGCATTTCCTTCACTGCTTCTAGGCTGACTGTGTTACAGTTAGGTGCATCTGACAACCTTCCAAAATCTGTCTCCAGACAAATATGAAACCTGAAAAAAGACAGCTTGGTTATCAAACAGCAAGTTTGCAACCGAGTGCCCAAAAAAGCATGTATGGTGATGTCTGATCTTTGTGAAAAGTATTGTGAAATTAGGATCTCGTTGCCTGCTAACATGTGCAGACATAGAAACTGTACGTACCCACTGCATCAAGAATTGGCTGCATGTATCCCTTGCTTTTTTAAGAGTCACGCTTCCCCCACAGAAACAATAGTGGTTCAGAGTTAGAGCTGGCCTTTCCAGGGAATGAAAAAAAAGGTCTACAAGTAGTAAACTATGATTAATTTTATTTTATTCTTTTGTGCACATACACATAATGCTGTGATATTGTGTGACAATGAATCATCTTACATGTGCACACTCATCCCTTATATGCCTGGAAAAGGCATTCTGTATTTTGGGACCCATTTCCTCATTATCAGAGCCAATTTGTTCGGTTTTATAAACCCTTTCAGAAACTGATTAAGCTTCATCTAAAAAGCAGTTGGGTTTTTGGCCCTCAGTATTCCTATTACTGGGCAGCCTTTCCAGAGCTTTTATCCATCCTATGACAGCCAAAACCATTTTATTTCCAACCTTAGTTTATTCACTGCCAATTTATGTCATGTGAAGAAATGAATGAATTATCAAATATGCCAGACTGCAGAATAAACAAAAGTGATGTCACTAAACACCACATCCAGCATGTAGGGAATGGGAGTAAAGTACATTCAGAAAGAAAAATCAATGAAAAAAGCCGTATAGCTAATTGCCAAGTACAATGAATGACTACCATGAAAAATAGGCCATGTCGAGAACGATCTCAGTCAAATGCAGCTAAGGACTGTCCTGCTTCATCCTTTCTAAGAATTGAGAGGGTATTAAAACCTGGAACATGTAAATCAGTTGTGAAAGTTTACAACTCACTGAACCTCACGTATCTCCAGGTAGGTACACACGGGGGGGATTCCAGCATGTCACTTCAGGAAAGCTGAAGATAGCCAAGACTGCCAGGCGTGGAAGAAAACCACTCCCAGCAAGTCTCAGATTGCTGGCAAACTGGTGTTAAAGAGGGTGCTGCGTTTCCCAACAGAGCTGTCTGGTGATGTGGACGCTGTGACACGATCTGTGCAAAAGGTTCAGATGGTGAGATAAGCATCTACCTCCATTCTTTACAGAGCCCTTGGGTTTGACAGTAGTGAAACATATGCTGCCTAGCAGGTGAGCCCACATTTGATTTACATAGCACTTTCCTTTAATGCCTCTGGTCCTGGCATGGGCTGCACTGCACGTATGATGGCATTCAGCTGGTAGAACAGGATATTTATTCCCAGACTTAGGATTTTGCTAGAGAGTACCACTGAGTTTAATATGCCAGAGATGCAAATCTGAGCACTTCTGAGTCTAAAGGGCTGAGTACTGAAACATTTTTAATTAGTCATAGTTCTGGTGTGGGGGTGTTCAAGTACTCTTTTCCATGGTGGCCTCAGTTTACATTAACTGATTTTTATGATTACATTTATGAGCAGAGGAGAATATTAGCATACACTCACAACCACCAGAACCAATTCTATGCCATCACAAACAGGGTGACTTCTAAATATGTCAAAGGAAATAAAATATTTTCTATTTGATATGTGGGGATGCACAGACTATTTCACTTCCCTGTGGCTGTGCTATTTGCTCAGTCGTAAGGTAGAAGCTTCCTCCTGTGTCTTCTCTTGCAGCATCATCAACTTGTTCCTTGTAATTTACTGTCTTACCTGTTTGTTCACATGCTTATTGTTTACTGGTGATACCATGCAAATGGCTTCCTATATTTCACTATTGATCTCTCAGCATCTACTCTTCCTTTCAGCTGTAGGCCAGCAGGGATTTTTAACACGAATAATAAATGCAGTGCATCTTAGGTCATTTGGAACCAAGGTTCCCAGCATGTCCAGTTTGGGAAGCACTGAAAGAGAATTTGAATTCTGTTGCTTATTCTAACTCTACTGTTTGTGCATTTGGCTGGCTACAAATTAACCTAAACCTGCTTCTGAGAAGACCCCTCTGGCTTTTCATAGGATTCAGCATGATTATCAAGTTCCATGGGAGAATCAGGCCCATAAGTAGCAGAAGAACCTGGAAAGAAAAAAATGAACCCAGTACATCGCTAATATTAAGATATTAATAAGTAAATTAACTTGTCATAGTGCTAGACTGGCTTTTTCTATATGGAAATCTTTGCTGTTAACCTAACTGCAAAACTATAAAACACAACTATAAAACACAGAAGGTGCTATCAGAACTATTAGTGTGAGTTACTTGCCTCTGTGTAGCAGTTGTCCTCATTAACTGAGAGGCACATAAGATGTGGATGTTAGTAAATGATGTCCATGCCAATGTACGTGCATTCCAACGAGGCTGCAATTAATAGCAAAGAAAATAAAAACAAACTTGACTTAATAGAGTCCTGGTCTATGAGTAACTATGATAAGATTACATATTAAATTAACTTAGAAATCAGAACTGTTAAGCCCAAAATAATAATTGCCAGGTGCAAGAAAACAATTTGTTATTTCAGATGAACCAACTTTGAAGGGATATGAAAGGAACAGAGAGGAACGAGTTCATATGCAGTCGTAGCAGATATCACTTATCACACAGTAATAAGATAGTGGACAGCCCAGATTGCAACTGTGAAATATAGATAAAGCAAACTTGCAAATGTGATCATCTGTAACACTGACAAACAAAACTAAGAAAAAAGAATGGAAGAGGAAAATAGAAATCTAATTCAGTAAAAGGTAGAGGACAAATTACAGAGTAAAGTAGAAACACTTCTAAATTAATAACAGTAAGATAGAGTCCAGTAGTAAATTTGAACACAGTTGGCTGAAAAGCACATATTAATGTTCTCTCTCCCTCTATTGTTGCTTTCTCTGCCTGGAGTGAGCACTCCTTAGAGATTTTGTTTCTCACTGCCATGATTGCTCATTTTTTTCAGTGGAGATAATGAGATTGAGGCAGGAATAGCCTTCTTTCATTCTCTTATTCCATTTCATTTTTCTCCTCCAATTTGCACCGCAGCAATGGCAGAAAGAATATCACAGTGGTGAGTTGGGAGCGGGTTTGTGGTCGAAAGGGAAGACATGATCTGCAGAACGGTCTTAGGCTGAGTTTCAGGTGGGACTGGGGCACACTTCTCCCTTCTGTCCTCCTTACTGAGCTGTTTTTTTTCCCCCATCTTTAAAGGTGTGTATGTGGCCTTGTTTGTGACCCACAAGGAAACCGGAGTAGGCCAGTGGGGAAAGAGCAAGGCACCCATGAGATTTTTGGAATGCTTGCTTATTCCAGCAATGCACCGTCCTGCAACAGGGCTGGGAGGAAGATTTTCTTGATAGTGATCCAAAATCTGTGTGCTCGTTTTGCTAACAAACTGGTGGGAGGCATCCTGGACAGGAGCTCACAGTCAGTGCTCAAAATGGAGGCATTCCTCCTTTGCTGCTTTGTAGATATCACCTGGAAAGCACAGAACAGGAGGAAATGGTAAGGAAGGTGTGTGCACCGCAGTGCACTTATGCAACCAGAAGCCAAAATTGGCAGGGGGACCATCTAATTGTATTTGTTCTGCTTACAAATAGATAACCCCCCTGCTAATTTCAGCTTCTGCTTGCAAAAGTGCTCTGCAGTATTCACATCCCACTTTCCCCCCTGTTCTCTCTGTGTTTTTTTTTTCCTTTTTCTCTCAGATGTTATTTCGTTACATTTCCATCTCTCAGCCTTTTCATCAATATTTAATACATGAGTGGAACAGTGGGCAGTTACCTTCCTTTTCTTTTTTCCCTTTTTTCCCCTCTAAAAGTGCTGGTACTCAGCTCTGACTGCAGAAGTGCTCGGCTCCTGGGAGCACTTGCTCAGTTTGAGTACTGCCTGCATTAAGGAGCCAAAGCCTAACCTGAGGCTGCCAGAGGGGTTTAAAAAAGGCAATAATGACTAATTGACCTCTTTAATGAGCTTAGGAGTTATAAAGTAGATAATTGCAGTGCATATGACATATTTTATCTAGGTTTTCAGAAAATCTCTGATAAGGATCTACATGACAGGCTGCTTCTGAAGATGAACCTAACAGGGGCTGAGAAGGACATAGTATAGTAATACATGGGAGAAAATGAATTTTCTCTGCTGAGGGATCTTTAGTCCCCCAAAGGGAAGAGCTGAGAGTGTTTAATTCCCGAATTCATAGTTTGATTTTAAATAAATTACCTAGCTAGAAGAACCCACTGTAATCTCACTGTATTTGCTGATGATACTAAATTATGATGCATACTGAGCACAAAATGAGTGGCAAGAAATATTCATCATGCCTTAGATCAGCTCAGTAATTGAGCTGACACATGGCAAATTAAATTTATTACTGGGAAATGTGAAATAAGACACATTGTTCTCAATAACAAGACGACAAATGTAAAGTCTGTCTAGAAGACTTGGACAAAGCAATCTTTACTGCAAGGTAGATATCCTAGAAATTGCTTGCAGGAAGGAAAATACTTTAAAAGCTGAGCACAGGACTGGCTTTGGCACTTGATTGTCTTCCTGTTGAAGTGTGTATTGCTCTTGTCCATTTGTTACTTGTTTTTCCAGTGCTGCCAGGTACAAACAGACATGGGAGGAAATAGGGACATTTGTGAGAGAAAAGGCTGAAAAGACAATTAGGGGTGCCAACAGTGACGGAGAGGAAGGGGAAAAATAAGGAATATCTGACTTTTTTTTAAAGGAAGTGCTGTTGTAACATTTGGGTAGGAGACTGTGGTACTTCAGTGTGTTTCAGCAGAGGGAGAGACAGTCAACCTAAATTGTCCTAATGACCACAGGGTACCGGTGTGTCCTCACTGACATCTTGACTTCTGTCATAGCACACTTAGCTGTCTGACTCCTTAAAATTGACATCTAATCAAAATTAGTCATCTTATTTTCTGTTGGTGGATGCGGCCTCAGTTCTATGGAGTATTCTCCTCCTGTTATTTTCAGTTATCAGGATGGTTTTAGTTTCAGCTTCCAGTGTTATGCCGATGACAGATCTATGTGATTTGTTTCTTAACTACTCAAAGGCATTTAATCTCTTTGAATTTACTTTGAATGTCAACATTTTGAAATGTCTCTATGAAAATCTGTCACTATTGTCTTAGTTTTTCCTTCGTTTCTTTTACCATCTGAGCTCTGCTTTGTGAAGGCAAGGAATTGCCTCTTTTTCAGGATCATATTACATCTTCTGTTTACAAAGCCATCTTTTTATGGTTTGGAAACATCTTGCAAATCAAATATATACAGAAAGAGAAACGAAAGTCATGCCTTTGTAGCAGTTTTCATTTCTTCTCGGTTTCAGACTAGTAGAATTCAGTTGCAAACTCGACAGCTTTTGAGTCAACTCTTAAAAAACACTTTGTTAATTATAGATTTCTGGTTCAACAGTATAGGCCAGATGTTCTGCTGCTCCTACAATTGTCAGTGCAATTGGGCTTATGATTTCATTTTAAATTGGACTTCTCATGGACTTAGCAGACAGTTTTAAAGTAAGAGCCTTTGTTTTTGAGTACCTGGGTGCTCTTGTTTTCTCGATTTTTGAGCAGTCTCCTTGGGACTCCTGAATCATTTGTCTTCCAAAGTTTAAAGTCATGAAATTTTAGATATAAAATTTTAACCAGAGTTTATCACTGAGTTGACAGAAAATGATAGCTTTTATTTGTGAGGAGGAAGAATCCTGTCTATTGTCCTGTCAAATTTCTTAGGATAGAGGATGTGTATCTTTTTAAGGGAGGAAAGTGAGGTGATAGGAGACTAAAATAGAACGCAAGTGATTTCAGTGGAAGTATCTGAAGTAGTGAGGTACAGAATTTTTTGAAGTTGGATAGTATATGCTCTAGATGCTGGGAGTTAATGAGTTTTACCCCTCACGTTCAGTTCTGGAAAGACATTGTCGTGACTGCATTCAAAAAAAGCTGGTAGTACAGGGAATACAGGATGAAATACAGGCACTTCAATTATTATTACTAGCTGATACTTGTAGCAACCCAACAATCCCAAATTTTGCTCAAGGTACAACCTGCAGTTTTATTGCCATTTCCTAAGAACTCCAGTAAACCAGGTCTTTTTATCTTCTACCACTGTGGAAGATTGGTCTGTTTGACTAATTATAGGCTATGGTGTAGAAAGGGACTTCTTACCTAAAAGATGATCTCTGTTTTAAAAAAGAGTACTTTCGTTATGTATTGCTCTATGCTTCTTCATATCATTTGATACTATTGATCACAGAGGCTTCTTTCTTGCCTCCAGGAAGCTTGAGGGGTAAACAGAAAAACCCTTAAATGACTTAGATCCTTCATCTCAGATTAAAAATAAAAGTTTGATTGGGGAAAATAGTTTTCCATGTCAGCAACCATCCCTTGAGAGCATCTGCAAGAATTATTCCTCTTATCCCCGTATAAAACATCTATATAGTTCCACTGAAAGTTGATGTGTATGTCCTGATGATTTCCAAGCAAAACATTTATAACATTTAAAGTCTTGTCCTTTCATTTATTGTTTTGGTTAATTAGAAAGTAAGTTTCCAGCATGCGTTACTGCTGTCTTCACATGAAAAAAATACTTCAGTCAAAATCATCTGAAAGGTCCACCTCTGTAATTACCTCTCCTCTTTTACTATATTCTTCCACAGAGCCTCTTTCATGCTGTACCAAGTTCTTTCCTTTTCTTCAGGCTGCCTCCCCTTTCCTTCTTGTCGTGTTACTGTTAGGCTTACACTGCACAGGTCCATCCATCTGTGGCGTGAGCTATCACACCGTGCTTGACTGCTCTTTCCATATCTGTCTTTTCCCTCTCATAGTGCCAGGCTCCATACCAGTTTGAAGACTGAGGAGCACATTGCCAATCTTGGCTGCACTGTCCTAATACACCCACCAAATAGCCTGGATTTGACACCTTTTGTTTTCCATCTGTTCAGGTCGATGAAAGATGGGCTGCATGCTCAGCATTTTCCTAGCAGCAACCATCTACCATAATAGCATCTGTGAAACAGTGGGTCATCTCCACTGGTGCAGATTTTTACAAGCATGGTGTCCAATCTCAACACTAATAAAAATGCTTGACTTATAGTGGTGACTATGTTGAAAGATAGTGTTTTGTAGCTCAGAATTTGCTCTATCAAGTAGTGTGTTATTTTTATCTTTTGTATCTGTTGTAGTTTCTGTAGTGGTTGATGCTACCTATGTATAAACAGCAGAGCCTATAGGAAATCTAAGTATTGGATTTATCTTTCATAGAGTCAACTCTACTGTTAAATTCAGTGCAGGTTGGACTGGGCTATAATGCTGCTTAGTCGTTATGTGCATGAATTTCAAAAATGTCTAATTGCTTAAAAATCAACAGAATTTAGTTTTCTAGGTCACCCCAGGGCTTTTGAAAATCCTACTCCATATCTTGTCAATGAAATTAGAATTCAAATCTGCCTTCACCAAGTAATCACTAACTGCTTCTGTCCTTCTTATGTCCTCCCTAATAACTCATTTGCTTCCTCTTATGGCACATTTTACCTTAATTTCTTAGGCCTTTAGGACTGAGAAATAGTTTTTAGATGGTGAATATTTGGTGGCAAATTTAAGATAAAATAGTGGTAAATGTGTCCATTTCAACAGGAAGGCCTTTGCCTTATGTTCTCTTGTTAAAGACGGTATTACTGGCATATTTAATGACCTTGCCAGGTAATTTTGACATACTGTCTTAACCTTTCTTTCTTTAATGTGTGCATGTGAAGCTGTAACATTGTGACAAAAGGAGAAGTAGGATCATTCAGAGCCATTCTGTGACCTCAGTTTCAACAAAATTGCTGTTAAGAGACGCCTATTTGCAGAGGGATTGTGCTGTAGAATGTCTGTCTTCATCCCATACAGCCACAGGAGCAGTGGTAGTTTTCTGAATTAAATTCCTAAAAAACACCACCTGCTGTTGATACTGAAAGGCTTGATGCTAACAGTTTGTTAATATGAAAACTTGTGAAGATATAGAAATGCCACCAAGTCACAGGGTAGTCTACACCCTTTAATCTGCTGGCTGGCAGTCATTGTAAATGCAGGTCTGGAAATGGCAAAGGAAACAGAGGTGGTCTGTGTGGAGATGCTCAAATTTATCACTGGAGCAGGGGATTTGGTGCCTCTCCATGATGCCTTCACAAGAATGAAGTGGATTCGGATCACTGGGTCTTATTCTTCTTCCTTGGAGGCTATCTGATTTCTGACTTATCAGGTGTTCAGCGCATTTCATCTGTCAGAGGTTGATACGCTCTAGTTTAGAGATCTCATAAAAGTAAACATAATGATGTAGACATGAAGTTTGAAACCACTAATTTCATAGGTGTTGGATGATATTTACAGCCAATTGCTAGCAGATCATCATTAACTGTTCTGCTGGCTGAATTTGCTTAAGATCAGGTAGGTGATAAATCAGCCTAGCCACTTGGGAATTAGAGTGCTTCCATGACAGCACTGCTAAGAAACACTATTCTGTTATTTGCATGTGTGGGTCAACTGGAGCAATTAAAGTATGCTGTGCAATGTAAGGCAGGGGAAGAAATGAAAAGTTAGGTCAGGCCCTGAGCACAAGAAATTGGGCCCGTAAGTCTATATTTGAAATAAGATATGATCTGAGGCCAGAGGTGCTGAGCTCTGTAACTGCCAGCCCTTATGAAAGCTGGTCCCCTCATTTGTCAGCGAAGGTTTGTTCCTGGCAAATCACCTCTTCATCAGGACGGGTCTGTAAAGTATTGTAAGCATGAGCTTGCCTCCTAAGTGGAGCAAGATTCATGCAGTCTGCCGCGAGAGAAAAGAAGCAGGACCCAGTATTGCTTGGTTCTTTATTATAGCAACTTCCACATCACCACCATGATATTCCAGCACACAGATAACTCCTGCATGTTTACCAGACCCATGAGCCCACAGCTGTGCTGCAAAACCCATTGTGATGAAATAAAAAACCAATCAGTTGTGCATTTGGCAGAAACTTACACGAGCCCAGAAGGAATCACTGCAATCTCCCTAAAACCTCTGTTAGATCTTTTGGTCCTCTTCCTCCTTTCTCCCCCACCCCAAGCAAGGGCAAAAAGCAGCTACCACATCGTCCTGTTTTGTCTCTGTGATATAAAAACAAACCTTTCCCTGCACCCTTGCCAACTGCTTGTTTGAATGCATCAAGGTAAGCACTTAAATGTCACTTGAACGTAGAAATAGGTAGGAGGCACATTAAGGAAACTTCATCTCCACTTCACATCAACACCACTAAACGCATTGTTACAACAGTGACTAAAACTGTCTAATAATATCATCAGTGGCAACTGGTCAGTTAAAATGTTTTTTAATTGTGACTTGAATGTGTTTATCAGCCTCTTTTTGTGACATTAAAAAGACAGCAAGAGAAACACATGGAGACATTGTCCTCGAGGGAAAGGATTAATCATCAGTGAGTGAGCAGGCCTAAGCAGATGGTCAGCTAAGCTTTCCTGAAGTCATTTCTTCTATCCACCATTCAGTGTCACTGCCAGAAATGAGAAGAAGTGTTATCTTGACATTGAACATCTTTATAATAAAATCACTAATTGGCATCTAATACAGCTTTATAGCTGTAAAATTGCAGCAGAGGTAGCTAAGTGGTTGACTGGGTTTCTTGTTCGTAAAGGCTATCTGAGAAATCCTTCCTTAGCACAGTGAACGTATTATTGTCTCTGTGATCCCTCTCAGCAAATGATGGCGTGTCCTTGCTAGCTCAGTTCCAACCACAACATTTGGGAGGTTTTCAACAGCAAAGCAGACAAACGTGCTGCTACTGTTGCGCTGCTCTATTTCATCTATATGCAATGCTAGTATCTTGCAGGAGATGTTCCTTAGGATTTAGGTCTCAGATTTTTCTTTTTTTTCCTTTTTTTTTTTTTTTTTTGGCAACTGGAGAAGTCTGTCATAATAAATTATCGCTTTTAGTGGTGGAAATATATTTTTTATGAAAGCTGAAAATATGTCAGCGTTGGACATCCATGAAATTCTCATGCTTTATTAAGGATTTATTTTCCTTCGTTCTTTCTCCCTTTAGCAGGCAGCACTTCTTTCTGCACTGTCCGCTTTTTTAAAAGCTACAATCAAATCTAGCCTGGAAGGAGTTACTAATTTTAGCAGTTCTGTGAACACAGATATTGCTTTTGTTTTAATTTGAACACGTGGGTTTTGTTTCTGCCACCTGCATTCTCGTTTAGCAAATCTTTCCACGAAGTGGATGGTAAGAGCAGGACTCTGTCTTCCCCACACCAAAGTCACTCTGGAGTGATCCAGACACTCTGAATTACCCGAAAACCCATTGCCTGTGAGCACTGCACAGCATCCACAGCATCTGCCAGGCATCCAGTGATACTCCAGTGCCCGTTGATGGGTCCAGTCCAATGATGATGTGAAGCAATGGAGAAGACCCTGTGGGCAGTACTGGTTTTCAGACAGGGCTTTTGGTGCTTTTATAGCGAAATTTGAAATATGCAGAGTGGGTTAATGCCTGGAAAATTATATAAATATGTTATGTCATAATATTATACATCCCAAAATATTGGTAAAGGGTGTTTTTCCCAGAGATTAGAGCATTAGTGAAAAAATAATGATTAACCTTTAAAATCAGATTGGCATTTCTTTTTTTCTCCAAATGTGGAATTAATACGCATTTTTTAATCATTAGTGTAATTTTCAGGATGATACTTTTGTTCTTTTGGCTGTTGAACTGTTACGGCTGCTAGTAACCCTTCAAATTGTTTGCTTCATTCAAGCATTCTTTTTTGAATAATTCATTAGGCATTATTATCCAAGCGTGGAACACCTCATTTAGCACTGGTGATCTTTTCCTTATGTGTAGCTGACAGGCAATCAAAGTTTTTATCAGTGCAGAAAATTTGCAATTCAGAAATGTAGTTGCAGCAATTAGTAGCTATCAGGTAGCATAGGAAGGACAGCTCCATAAAAAGAGAGAGCTGAATGAGCTCAACTGATGTTAGCACAAAAGTAATGGATAAAACTAACCAGCTGTTTCTAAATTTACCAAATGGAACGTTCCTTTTTCTCAGAGAAGAAGCTTTAATTAACTCTGTGTTATGTGTGGCTTCACAAAAGGAGCAGTGACTAGGTGACAGAATATCCCTCTCTCATTGCCCTCCACGTAGTTTTGTAACTGTATTAAGATGCCCTGTCAGTATAGAGCTGGCTCACTGACTGCAGGACGAATGTCCAACCCTTCTTTTTGCTCACCTTAGCCCGCGGCAAAGCAGTACATTTTCTAAAATGCATAGCAGATTCATTTGCTCTCTCTCTCACCCATGGAGCAGATTCTGAGGTCATTGTGCTGCTGTAGAAAGCATGCTGAATCTTGGGCTGCTGAGGTGTTGCACTGAGCACTTTGGGTGAACTCCCAGTACGGCTGGCTGCAGTCATTCTCAGCCTGAGAGCCCAAAGGACTACTTCTAGGAAACAAGGTAGGAGAAGAGGATGCAGAAGCCAGAGAAAGGAGTTAACTTTCAACTAGCAAACATTCCAGCTCATGCCCAGATTGCAGATCAGGTGGTGTTTATGATGGCTTTCAACTCTCCGCTCTCTGGAACATGACTCAGGTCTTACTGGGCCAAAGGGAAGAAGCATTAGTGAGGCATACCACTCAGAGGCATGAGGAGACCTGAGCAATGATCTCACTCCTGAGATGATTTATCAGTTTGCTTTTAGGATTTAGCTTCATATGCACAGCTGTCCTTGGGCTGCTACCAGGACCCCACATCACCAAATTCCTTTGAGTGCTCTAAAGGGTTTGTGACAGGATAAACATTGCAGCTCCATCACCTCCTCTTATCATGTTTTCATGTGTCTGCTCCCTGCTCTCTACATGGAAGATAAAGAACAGCTTGAAGGACCTTAACTGAAGAACCAGTACCCCACACAGGGCTGCTGGCTGATGGGATGCTGAGCAGGCAGGCCCTTCCCTGGGTCCTTCCCTCCCGTTGACCACTGAGGACATGGGTACAGTGGACTGTGAGCATTCCCTGGGGCTGTGGTAAGGCTTGTGGTTCCAGGACTCTGGTACTTTCTTGCTTTGGGAAATTTCAGCAAAGCTCTTTGCCTTTCAGCGTGAGACCTTCAACGATCAAGTGAGATGAGAACATTCAGAGTTCAGAGCAGCCAAACTGTTTCAAGAATGAGGTCTTTGGAGTGGGGCACTACATCACAGTTTTAGGTACCATGATACTGTAAAAACCAGGATGAAATGATGGGAATTTCTTGCAGTGCAATTTGGAAGAATTTAAAAACTCCTGTGTGCTTACTGCTGGTCTCCTGTATTCAAAGAATGTTTGTAGACACCAGTGTTCATCCACATATGGGGATTACAAACATTGTTTTATCCATTGTGTTATCCGCTTCCTTTCAGTGAAGTGAAATGATGCCATGTTTCACTTGCTATTCCTTCCCCTGACAGCAGCCACAGGGCTCGGGGAGCTGCTCACAGCAGCATGGGCCATCTCCAGCAAACACTCCCATCTGGGGAGGCACTCGGAAAGCTGCAGAGGGAGGCAGGTGTGCAGCTGCCAACCCCTAATCCCCGAGGGGAAAACTCTGCGTTCCCAGCAAAAGGAACCTCCTGGCATGTGCTCCCATCTCAGGGGTCTGCCTGGCCTTCTGCTGACAGCATAATTTTCTAAGGAGTCTCAGAGTCTGACATCTCTGTTTGCTTTTTTCCTAAGCAACATCAATAACTGCTGCAAGTCTGCAGGTGCAGTGTCCGCTAGTTGCGTCTGCATCACCAGCTCTGGATTTCTACATGGACAGCAAAGAAACCTCCATCTATCTTGGAAAGAGTGCACTGCTCACTCATAAGCTCTTGGCCAACAGCTCCCCATCAAGAAGAAATGTATAGTTGGGAAATTTGCTTAAGTCAGTCACGGACCTATAAGAATTTATTGGTGTGTCTAATGTGGAAGTAAAATGAACCAGTGTGAACCGCGGCTGTGTCACAAACATGCCTGGAGCACTCTAGTATGATGAACTGAGACATCTTCCTTAGAAAGCTGGACAGTTGTTACCCAAGTGACTGACACGGCCATCCTCACTGAGGTGGTGGAACACAGCACAGTGGGAATCCTCAGTGACCAGACACTGAGCCAAGCAGAGGGTGAGTCTGAGCTGATGAGCTGCTCTAGGTGGGCATTTCCATTCCTTGCAAGCCATTGAAGCATGCCTGGGTGGCACTGCTTACTCATCCCTGATGCTGTTACTTATTCCCATTCATTTAGCAGAATGAAATGAGATTTTTGGGAACGTGCTTTATGAAAAACAAAACAAAAACCATACACAAATCAAAGAACAAAAAAAAAACCAAAAAACAAAGCACACACAATGCACTATGATCTCTATCCTTCTAATCAAGTAGCCTTTTGAAGTATAAGTAGTGTATTAAATAACAGCTTATCAGTACTAGATTAGTACTGATAAGTACTGATAGTACTAGAATACTGGTTCTCTGTTATGGTCACTGGATTCTGAGGCCAAAGAGAACATAAAGCTGTGCTCTAGAAAAGTCAGGGTTTTTTGACTAGAGATGAGTAATTCTGGGATGGGAAAGCAGATAGACCTATTCTGAAGCTGACTTTTTAGAGGGTTTCTATTGAAATGTTAGGTGGGAATGATTGACTTCTTATTGTGAAACAGTTGTATCCATGTGAGAGCATGGTCCATAATTCTTGTCAGATGTGATGAATTGCTCAGTGCTACATAAACCAATGCAGTTTTAGTGATCTCTCCTGTTGTGGTAATAGGTACTACCTAAATCTAGTAGTCTTAGACATTTACTGCAAGTATTTCTAGGAGGAAAACTTTTCAAGCAAATAACGTTAGAACTCTGTGGAGTTAATCTTATTTCAGATTCACATAATACATTGGTTCAAGTAACTCCTTACGATGAAGCTCAGGACCCAGTCCAGCTCTTTGGACAGTGACTGTTGCTGCAGCCTCCCTTCCCCACGCTACTACTGTTCCAAATCCCATGGAAAAGGGCAAAGTCTGTCCCAAGTTATGTAGTCTTAAATCTCTGCTTCTGGAGTAGGAAAGCCCTGCTGAAAGGTGGCAGTTGTAAGTGCCAATAGGTTTCACTGTGTTGCTTTTATTTTCTGAAATGCTTCCCTTCATTTCCTCTTTCTCTGGAGGAGGAAGTGGCCATGCATAAGGACTAGTTAACATATCTCTGTTTATTATTGTTATTATTTTGGCAGAGGTTGGTCCTTATTTCACTCCCACCTGGGTGTGGAGATGCCAGACTGATGATTTGTCCACTGAAACCGAACCAAGCCCTCTGACAAATGAAAAAGCTATGGGGAAGGAGTTCCCTGTCTGGTCAAAAGTTTTGGAAAAGTTTAATTCAGGTGAATCTACTGGCCAAGAAGCGCAATATTCCCTGATGACTTTTTTTTCTTTTTTCCCCCAGATAATTAAAAAGAGATCTTGTTCTCTGGGGTCCTCACTGAACAAGAAAGAACAAAATCACCGTGTTTGTTTCCCCCAAACTATTGTGCAAACATTCCCACGCCCAAGGCATACTTTTCCAGCTAGTCTCACGTTTTTTTTCTAAGGGCGGTTTCTTTCTTCTCTAATTACTTTTTCGCAAATCAAGTGAAGCCTTTACACAGTCAGAGAGCATTAATCACCTTATATAACTTCATAAAAGCAGAAAGTAAAGAAAACACGAAAAAATACGGTAAGTAATAAAACAAATAAAGTATGATGTATGTTGTATGTGAAAAGAGCAGCAAGGTGGAGAAGTTGCTCTTGGTGTGTCACCACATCCTCAGATGTATCATGGAAGTATAGGTGAATCCATCCCACCTGGATGTTATCCAAAGATGTAACCCATCTAAAACACAGTGGAATAAAAGCTTATACATCACTACGAATTTGTTTTTCTGTAGGTATAGATTTAAGAGGTAACTGAAGTGTGACAGACTAGTAAAAAATAAAATAAAAAAATAATTGGACAGCTAAGCACATGTTTGCACCCACGTGAAGCCAGAAAAAACTTTTAGTGTGACTTCACTGGAAGATGAGAACAGCTATAAGGACTCAGAGCAAGGCATGTTTCGGCTTCCTGTCTCCAGCAGTGTCCATACCAAGTGCCTGGGGTAGAGTAAGAACTGGGTATGCATACATGATGTTTCCATGTGACATTTCTTTCCTACTGGAGATTGGATCTGATTCATGCGGTCCTCTGAACCTAATGCAGCTCATCTAAATGCTTTCAATAGAACTCTTTCAGGTTATTTTCCAGTCTCCCTTTAAATATACTTAAACTTGCTAAATCCCCAGTGTCTGCTGGCAAGGAGATCTGTAAGATAAAGAGCATGAGAATCTGTCTCTTGCTTTATTTTGGGGGGGGGGGGGGGAGCAAAACACTACTTTTGGAGCTGTTTGGAGATTTTCCTTGAGAACTGATGAATGAAGAATGGCTTCAACAAAAAGCCTAACTCTTAATGGCAATCAGTATTGCAAAAATCACATTACTGAGTTTTTATTCCTCGTTTCATTTCAGCATTGACATATCACCAAAAATATACCTCTAGGTTTCATCCTTGCCTTGAATGAGAAATGCTGATGGATTGCAGACATGTTACTAGCTGACTAAATATTAGTAGCCTTATTACAAAACATCCAGACTACCAGCTTCTCTGATGTTATGCATTCTAAATGAGGTCCACTCCTTTCTGAAGTTTTCTGTCACTTGTATACACAGATACAACGTTTTTGCATGTACACAAAAAAAGATATCAGTTTGACTCTTTTAATCTTGATTTCTTTATTTCCCAGTGTAGCATACAAGGAAGGCATGAGGTGTCTCTGTAGTGAGGGACCCATCACAAATTCTGTATTTGGAGCTGAGCCTCAACCCATCTGTGGTTGTTGTGGTCAATCCTAAGCTCTTTAAATCGATGAACCACTGTCAACCTTTGATATGCCTTGCCAACTGCCCATCCTCAGGTAGGGCCTGAGACATGAGGAGATAAAGCAGAGACATGAGGAGTTTCTGCCAGTGTTGTACAGAACTGACAGGTTCATATATATGTTGCTGTTTAGTGCTTTCCTAGGTCGTGTGAGGACTGTTTGTTGGGATTTCAGGAACGTCAAGTGATCAATCAACAGCTTGGAAATTGGAGCAATTTACAAAAGTTCAAATTGTTGTTATTAGAAATCTGCTTTAAATCTTCCCAGTACTGCTGAGTGCCTGGTCAGTTCTTCAACAGTTCTGTAGGGAACTCGTTTTAGCAGAAGGTTAAACTAGATGATCTCCAGAGGTCCCTTCCAACCCCTAATATTCTGTGATTCTGCAATATACGGCAATAGTTCTTCATCAGCAAGTGTGACGAAGTTAGTTCTGTTCAGCCAGAGACAGGAGCATGTGGCTCCTGAAACCCAATTATCTGAAAATATGCTTATTGCATTGCTAATAAGGGAGGGAAATAGTGCCACTAGGTGCTGGCTTCAGCTGCCTGGCTGGGAGTGTTCTGGGAGATGCAGAGAAGCATGTTGGTGCCTCAGTGATGAAAGAAAATAAGGTTATGGGGTTGGTGGTCTGTGAAAAAGCAATAGAATTAGATTTGGTCCAGAAGCTAAAACAATACATACGTTAAACACTTTAGGTGCTGCTACAAAATGTATCTAGCTCTGTATTTATTTACTTTTAATATACAAAACAGACTGCAGACCTTTTGTACGGGATTATGCTTACCTGTCTTCCTTTCTATTTAAGGAGTATTACACAATGATTAAAAACTGGGATCATGGCTCTCACTGAGACAAAAGTAAGTGCCTCATCAACTAGCAGTCTAATTATTGATTTGAGATTGTGTAAGAATATTCTAACATATTCAAATTTTACTTGCTTATAAACTTTCTGCAGTAGCTGTGCATTTGTAACATTTGCCTCTGAAGTGCTCTCACCAGCTCTTCCTTTGCTCTGTCACTTTGCCTGGGTTAGAGCAGAACAAACGTTCCAGAGTGTCAAGCTTTACTGTTCCTCTGCTCTTTGGAGTTAAAGAGAGAACACACCAAACCATGAGCATGTAGGAACAGCACATTGTCAGCTTTGGGAAAGTCAGAAGGCCTGTTTGCAAACCCTTGCAGATGGGTTAATGCTGTTGCTAGGAAAAGATTTGCCCTTTTACAGATCTGAGGGGAGGTAATGCTGACAGTAAGGAGTACAGACCTAGCAAGATTTTAAGTTTTTGTGTGACTTTTATTTCTGGAAAAGAAAGGGCATTGGCAACAACAGCTGCCTGTAGCACATCTTCCCCTTTTTTGTTGTTTTTTAATTTTATTTTCCACACTTGACCTCTAATATGGATTCCAGGCATGATTCAGCAAATGGGAAAGAAGATTTTTACAAACATGGACTGGCACAGTATTAGATAAAAAGAGATAAAAAAAAGAAAAAGAAAAAGAAAAACCCTGGAATAACATAATGGGCTCTCTTTGTCTGAAGCATATACAACATGGGTATAAACAAACATGCATAAGCCCTAATTTAGAGAAGATCTGTTGGGTTCTTGCAACTGCAGAGGGTCATTTGCTGGGAAGGCAGACTTGGAGTAACGAGGCTTGCTGCCCTAACTCCAAGGGGCTCCAAACTCACCTCTGGGCTCCACATGGAAATTACAAAACCACTACTGTGCATTATCTGGATATTTGTTCCTATTTGAGTGCATGGCCAGGAGACAGAGAATGATTTTGTGGTCTAGAAATGCCAGAAATGGCACTGACAGCTGCGCTACTTTTCGACTTCCTCTGAAGCGCTCACTTTAGATTTAGATCTGGGACAGCATTTTTATACAGAGAAACAGATTTTTAAAGACAACACTAAAACCTCAGGAAAATTGGCAGCCTTTCCTCGTGCTCCCCTAAAAGATATATTTTTTTCTAAACTGTATGTGTTGTGTATATACACACATACAGAAGCTATTCACCTCAGGTAGGCAGCTATGAGGTCCTGCTGCGTACAGAGTTAAAAACAGGCTGGGCAAACATGAGTGCAAGGACAGAAGAGAAAAAACTTCAGATGGAGATAGAAACTTGATCAGTGTGGCAGAGAGAGTTTTTTTCTGGTGGTTCTGAGAGTAGGTGGTGATTGCATTTTAACATATGATTAGAACAGCTTCCATTTGGATGCTGTTGAAATCTAATGGACAGTGGGTAATCTTCAGCAACTTAAGTGAGACTTAAAATGACGAATGCCTCCTTTTGTTGAAATGGTGGCACTGTGTTCCATGTTATTGGTCAAAATAATATATACAGCTGATGAGAGCAATACTATGTTGACAGCGACGTTAGAAAGAAACCTGTAAATTAATTATGGATGTCAGTGCAGACCCTCGTAAAGCAGCATTTTTCTTTTTACAGGTTTAAAACTCCAGAAGCTTGAGCCCATGGTTTCCATGCCTTCTCCTTCTCATCTGTAGTAATAGAAAATTTTCTTTTCTGCTTCAGAAAAGACTCATTTTATATGTAAGATCAGTTCCAAGTGTTTTTCAGCACCATATATATCCTCCAATGACCCAGAACTCAAATCTATTAATTTTGTTGCTTCTGCAACTCTCAAAGAATAGTAGAGGAGGGACTTCCAACTGGAGAGCGCTGTTGATGTGCACAAAGATGTGAACGTAGCTCCCATTCCTACACGGAAGTTTTAATAATGCTTTCACTTTCTCTTAAGATTATCAAAACTGGAGACTGATCCCTTGTGATCCCTGTGTTAATTGTGCTGTTTATGATAATAACATTCTTGATTATTTTGGATGATTTGAGTTCTGAGACTTTTCTCATACATATGTGAGTGCTTCTGCATGTTTTAAGATATGAAAATTGCTCTGGTGTATTCCTGTTAAATTGCATGGTAATAACTATAACAATATCCCACATAAATTATGACTGTGGAGACTTACCTACTTGTCCTTGCCTCAGCTAATTATATTTCACCCCCATTCACTTTTTTTCGTGCAGTCACTTCAAATGTGTATTTTTTGGCTCTCTAACTCCGTAATAGCTATAGCGCATTCCCTGATAGAGTGGGTTACAGCTACAGGGGGAAGTCTTGCTGAACTAAATGTTCAAGACATTTTAGTCTCTTGACATACAATCCTCAAGTAATTGTGTGGTAAGCACTCTATTTTAATGAATAAATGCTTCTAATGCATTGTTCAAATGCCTGAGACCTGGACATCTGGGGAAAGTCTTAGTGCAGCAGTAGTTCAGCACAGGTTAGACCTGTTACCTCATTTTTCAGGGCCAGGCTATGAGTGTTTGACCAGGTGTCAGGTCCATGCTCTCTAGATCATGCACGGTGGGGAATGGTCTGACCAGAAGGGCAAATGCTCAAACTTGCCTTGCGTCTGTTGAGGTCCTGACATTACCCAGCTGGAACCACAAATGCTGGGCTCATGCTCAGACTTCAGAGCTGTACAGATCTATGCTTTTAACAGGCATCAGCTTATCAAGATTTATGTTGAAGACCATTGATATGGAGGGCTTACCAGGAAGCAACAGACATGAATTCATAAAACTGTAGAATCCTTAAGGCTGGAAGGTCCACTAAGACTATCTCATCCAATCGTCAACCCATTCCCCACCATGCCCTCTAACCACGTCCCTCACTTCCATATCTCCAGTTTATTAAACTCCTCCAGGGACAGTGACTCCACCACCTCCCTGGGCAGCTTGTGCCAAAGCATTACCAAATTCAAACCCTTACTCTGTGCAAAGCGTCCATTAAGCCAAGATGGCCACCAAACTGAAGGACTACCCAAACACTGGCCAGACTTTCCGCTGTTCTTTTCATTTATAAAGCGATTTACCCTTGGAAGGAACATTCTTCTAGACACATTTGGCTCCCTCCTGGTTTTGCTTTGGGTGGGCAGATGTGTTCCAAGGCAGCCTCACTTGGCAGGGCTCACTGGGGAGGCCAGATCTGGCTGCACGTCCTCCAAAGTCCCAGACAAGCTGAGGCTGTACTGTGCCCATCCCTTTGCCTTCTGGTTTGTGCTGTCCCAGAGGAGCAGCGCTGTTATTCAGAGACCTCTTTATTCAAAACTTATTTTTGGATGAGGTTTTTTAACACGCTAATACCAGTGCCTCCAAAGTTACAAGGAAGCTGTTAACACTACAGGAAATAGGAGTACTTTCACTGAGGTGAAGACCTCAATTAACCCCTTAGACTTCTGCCATTTCCATTTCTCCCTTTCTGAAATGTTTGTAACTCTCTATTATACCCCATTTTATCTTGCAAGAATAACAGTAAGAAATTAAAATTCCTCAATGGGAGGAGGATGTTTTTGTCAAAACACTTGTCAGCTTCACAAACAGTGAGGTATTTCAGTCAGATTTAGAGCCATAATTTCTGAAAATTTTGCCAGTTTTCCTGGTGACATTGTTGCTGTATTAACCTTTCTATTCTCTCTCTGGCTTCTTCAACTGTCAGATATTATCAGAGTCACTAAGCATCTCACGCATAAAATCAATAGCAAAAGTAAAATCTCTACAGGGGTTCACGGTCTCTGGCAATGCTCCCTTTCCACTGGTAACATTTTTTGCTTAAGTCAGGGCTTTTTGTTTGATTTGAAGAGCAGTGAGGGAAGATGCTAGAGAATAAATGCAACGTTTGAATTGTGTGCGCTGCGCCCGTGACAAAAAGGCTCCTTTGAGATGCTGGCAGATGCCCTGGGGACTCCCCTGGTGAGGTGGCACCACTCCCCACCCAGACCCACTGCCTGAGATGATGTGTGCTGGGGGTGAGGATGCGCTGCATGCCAGCCCCAGAAGTGTTAGATTCCAGTGGAATTAGGCACTTTTCTTTTTTTCTAAACCCCTCTCATCCATCTGCTGAAGTACTTCATGTCTTCATTTGCCTTCTCCACACTTCTGCTGTGTTTCTCCCCTTGGGAATGTTTTTCTCAATAGATAGATGCTTTTTGCTTTCTTCTCACTCTTCCAGCTCTTCCATGCTTCGGATCATTTCCATCTCTCTTGTCTAAAACCTATCACTATCCCTTTTTGACATGGAGAGAACAGGAGTGCGACACAGATATGGATGCGCCAAGGGTTTAGAAATGGGATAATGATGTTTTGTGTTTCTCATATGATTTTTTCATTTTTCAGTGCACTGATGAACCCTGCCTTATGACAATGACATTGTAGAGGTTTTGGGTTTTTTTTGTATTGTCATTTGCATTGCATTTTGGAAGGGAAGAAGTATTTCAGTAACTTGTGAAGCATAAAAGCAGGTGCTGCATCTTTCAGTTTCACAATTTAACCTAAATGGCCTTCTGTGTCATTAGCTTCATGCAGTCCTGCTGAAAAGAACTATAAACTACAATCGAGGCTTAGCTGCCTTCCACATTAAATTTCCTGCGGCAACATATGTGCTTGTTGTGTAGCTGAGGCTGATCCAAAGCACACAGCAGTGCTCTGGGTAGGGTCATGCCTGCAGTTACCCCATCGTGTCGCACTCAGAGGAGTTGAGAGCTCCCAGTTACCAGCCCTAATTTTAGATGACTCAAATTTTGGGAAACTCGGGGAGAAAACTGAGTTTTCAGGCATTGCAGGCTCTTCATCCCCAGAAAACAAATGTTAGAATTGGCTGTGTCAACTTAGAGCAGTCTCATGGCTGCCATTGGTTATGCTGGGGCCGGTGCCTCCCTGGCTAGGGCAGCAGCTACTGGTATTTGCTCTCCTATTGCTAGTCCTGGAGCAAGTGTTCTTCAACTAGATTAGAAAATCTGAGACATCAGTTTGTGCTGCTTGATTGGCAGGTTTTTCTTTTGCAATACACGCAGTAATAGTGGAAGAATGTTTCTGTGGTTCCTTTCCTGCTTTCCCACTAACTTACACAAGAAAAGCATAGCCCGTACCAATGCTATAAGGTTTGAACATGAGATCATGTGCAATAGCAGCATTCATTTGCCCTCATTTTGTTGAAACAATGTGAAAAGACAAGGCTTAATTTGTGAAATGGGCCATCTGTTCTCATACAAACTGCGTAATAGAATGCACAACTATTTCAATTAATATGGTAAACTGTCTTTAAGCACTAGGCATGATTCTGTACGTATTTTTGACTGCAGAAGATGTAAGTGTACTCTGCTCTAATTATTCTTGATTTTACCTCCTCATATTTCCATTTAAGGAAAAGGAATGACAACTTGTCTCACTGGGAGCAAAGTTTGCTCATAGATGGATCACAAATAATTAGACAAAATGGTGCTACAAACTCCAGCAGACAGGATATCTCCATTACAGAGAGTTATGTTGTCATTCCTTTGACCATCTTCCCATCAATCCATCCATCAACAAATTAAAGTTGGCTAAAGAGCCACTTATCTTGAGTGCTTTTTACCCCAATCGCTGTCAATCTAGGTAAATAAATATTTTCCCTAGGCAGAGTTTACATATTTAACCATGTTTTAAGAGACAGGCTCCTTGCTCCTGATGTATGCAGCAAATTGCACATGCTTTTGCTGTGCTTCCTGATTCGTTCACACGTTACACCTTTATTAAATGAACCCTGCCTCCACTTGGCTTGTTTTTAAAGATGGGATGTGGCAATCTGAAAAAAAGCCTAGAAATTGGTTTTGTTCTCTTAGATTGGAATGGTGTTCCATGCAAGATTCACACCAATAATGGATCAAATGTGTGCATGAAATCAAAAATAAAAAGCAGGGCTTTCTCAGCAAGCCTGCTTTGAGGAATATGGCCGTGCTACTGCGTCTGACTTTCATAATTTAAACCATGATACCATAAATGACTCGAGGGCTTCATGATGAACATAAACAATATGAGCAGCGTTACATTTGCAATCTAATAAATATGTATGTGCCAGTGAATACACTGTTAAAGATATTACTTTCTCCCTATTATTTATTTTTCATTTAATTGATACATAGAGCAGTTCACACTCTGCCTGCTGCCTATCAGACACAGGCAAAGGAACAGCGGTCTTAGTTATTAGCATTAATGTATGCCTAGTGCTTTTCAAAAGGCACTCATATGCACACATGCGCATAGAAGGGGTGAAATTCCCCACCTACTGAAGTCAATAGGCTACTTACCATGGCTGTCAGTAATGACGGGGGCTGTTCCCAAAGCCCACTGTCAGTAAATCAAAATATGACCGAGAACAAACGCACTGCTGTGGGCAAAGCTTGAAGATTGTTAGGGGAGCAAGGGAGGAATAATAACCTGGTATTTCCCATTGATCATTAAAGATGACTTATCTTTCCCTCTTAAATACCTTGCAATTGTGACAGCTAGCAGGAGCTGGCCGAGGAGTGACACACACAGCTTTCACAATGCTGTTCATGGGCAGGACCAGGGCCATAGCTCTGGAGAGCTCTGGGCGCTTTGCAACCTTTTGCCCATGCTGTGTGGAATGCAGGTCCCCATGCAGCAGCAGGGAGCTCAACACTGCTGCCTGTTGTAACCCTGCAGGCTGCCCACGTGTTGCTCCATGCCACTTCACTCCATGCAGGAAGAGGTTTGGTCTCACAATCGCAAAATGAGCAGCTGTGTGTTGTTAGAATTCCCTGCAATGAAGCGAGATGCAAGATAATGCTTTTGCATTGGCAATATGTAAGTTGGGTAACACTGTACTGATCTTAGTACATGATCTAGGAAAGATAAGCATGCCTCCTCGTCAAGGAGTCCCAGCGAGCAGTACAGCACTGATGCTTTGTGATCCCTGCTTTTCGTACCAAGGCAGACCACAAACAGCGTCTCCTCTCCATGTCAGCATAGCTCATTTCGGGCATCTTGCTGCTCACAGGCTTTGTTCCTGGATGCAATCAAAGCAGAAGCAAAGAAGATGGAACTTTCTAAACGTGGCTGCCTCTGAGCACAGAAGCATCACCTGAGACTGAAGGTCTCTGCCCTGCCAGATGTTGGTGCACACTCAGCTCCGTCTCGTTCCATCTGGCGGTGCTTCACAGGACTCTCTGGAGAGGCTGTGTGTTCCATGAGGGGTGTGAAGGGCTCCTCCTGCCCAGTATCTTGCTGCCACCTCCCCTGCAGGCTGCTGCCCGTGGCCTGTGTTTGCCAAAGGCAGGAAGTAGTATGGCTGTGCTGCACAAGTCATCCATGCCAGAGTGGTGGAGGAGGTCAAGTTAGGGAGGGCACGTTCCCCATTGACTGACACAGAACAGACGTGTTAAAATAAGTGGCATAACCTTTCCTTACACCCATTTCTCTTCCTACTGCCTGTTTTCTCATGAGCTCAAGGGAGTGGTTTGCTGTAATGTGAGGAAAAGTTACAACTTCTCCGACTCGTCTAATAGACACACTAAGTTAAGGGTGGGCGTCTTCCTTTGCTCTGCTGGAGCAGGTCTCAGTTTGCCCAAAGATGAGGTGAGGAAGATGTTCCCAACCTGAGAGTCTTGGCAAGTTGCATAAGATCTCTCTTTGCAGCCTTTCCTTGCATTTCCCTTGCATTTCTTGCATTGTAGGGATGAAATGCCGGCCAGGGCTTGGCTCTCTGAACTGCAGCCACATCTTCAGCCTGGCAGCTTGAGCAAGCCTTTCAAGCATGGATGGCTTCGTGCTTGCTGCTAGAGGAGACCTCAGCAGAAGCCAAAGGTGCTAAGATGGCTGAACGGTGGTGCGGAGCGGCCTCCATCTTTTAGCGCTTGATTTCCTCATCTTAACTCCGCATAAACGCTACTTCTGTGCATTTATTTATACTCAAGTTTAAGTGCCTGTGCAAATTATAGCACAGACAGCCAGAACAGAAATGAGGCATTTAAATGGTAAATAAACACTGCTTGTGCATGCTGGTGCTTTTATAAATAATATCCCCTTTTAAGCCTTATTCTTTGCCATACAGAAATGTCACTTTTCAGAACATCTGAACCCATAGACAACATACATCAATCTCTTTGTATGCTTATTTAAAGAGTGTATCAAACTATTTCTTCAAGCCAAGAGGACCAAATTATCCATGAATTCCAGATAAGCGTCCTTAACACAGAAAATGTCAACAGTTTTCTATAGTAATAGTCCCAAATTCAGCAACTATGGGTCTACAGTACCTCTCTGAGGAGAGACCTGGATTTGTACTCATCTCTGAGAATGTTCTCTATGCTGTACATGGTGCTCCACATGTTTGGCTGCCCTTGCAAGTGTGTGGTGCCTCTAAGGGGGGCCTTTGCTGAAAAAAGCCTGGAGAAGCTCTTGGCAAGCAGGCTCTGCTGCTGTAGCAGAGCCACTCCACACTGATGGCGAAGTGAGGTATGTCGATGCAATGGGGTTTCTCCAGCTTTCAGGTGAGGCAGTTTTTTGGCAGTGTTCATCTGCATTATTACTGCTTGCAACTCTCAGAAACCATTCAAAGTTCCTACCATTATCACTCCATTTATTAAGTCCTGGTTGTAAATGCAATCCTGCAGTGATTCCTGGTTGGGCTTTGCTGCCATTCATTGGAATGGAAAGCAATATGAAGCCTTATCCATTGCATGACTCTTGAGCTTCTTTCCATGAGCTCTAGATTTAAAACCACCTTCCTGATGTTATTTATCACAACAGTTGCAGTGAATACCTATAAACTCTACCAAATTCTGCCTGGTACCCTTGTAGTAACTTCTGTCCATCGTCACTTCCCAGGGAGACATCAAGTTTTACACCCAAAACATTGTAGTGGGCATACAGGTGGCTCACTGAATGCAAGTTCAACCAGCAAACCTCTGTTGGATGGATGCACACTGACAAGGAAGCACTGACCTGACAGAAATGTGTCTTTCCATCCTGGATGAAGAGCACAGGTAAGAGCACCATGCAGTATGGAGCTACACTTGCACTGCAGTACATGTAAAACCTTCCCTGAAGTTGGCAGGGAAGGAAAGTGTCTCTATGACCTTTTGTGTCTAATAAGCAGAGTGTAGTGGTGAATTTTACTGTGGATGCAGTTTTGCCATAAGACTGTAAGATGCAAAACTGAGGGGAAAAAAATGAATACTGGGCAAAAAGGACTGAGGCAAAACACATGAGCGTTATCCAGTCTGCTCCTAATGTGCTCTCTCAGAGTGGATAATAATATAAACATTCATCCATTAGAAAAAAACTACCCTTTACTGCCCCCCATTAAATACATTGGCAGTCCTATTAAAATACAAGTCAGATTTGTGTTTAATGATCTTGAAAGGAAAGTAATTGCTTGAGTATTACCATTCAAATGTTCTTGCAGCAGCATATAATATTTACAGTCTGAGCGGCACTTCTGAGCACGGCACGGCACTGCAGATTGCCCAGCCTCTTCACAGGAACAGCCTGCGTGGATGAGAGCTCAGCTACGGAAACGATATGCTATCTGAGCACTGTACAGCCTGGGAGAAACAACTTGGCAATGGGCTGCATAATTTTTCAATTTTAATAAGCTCTCGAAAGAAAATCTTTACAAACCCCGTACTTACTGCAGAGGCAGGGCTTGAACAGTTGAGCAAGCTGCCAGTGCTTGCTCGGATGAGGAACTCTGGTGTTGCTCCCATGAGCAAACTCCTCGTTTTGGGTAGATTTTGTGCCAGCATCAGACACAATGTCATGCTGAGAACAGTAGTATTTTGCTGTACATTTTGACTATTGACAATATCTTACAAGGTGAAGGCATCAAAGATGATTTTGGTTCAGCTATTATATGTTTTCGTGGGAATATCCTCGAATCAAAACTTGTTTCAACTGAAGAAGGAGGGAATGTGAAAGAAATTCAAAGAGGAAACAAAAAAGGTGTTGTGGTATATTTATTTGTACAAGTGTATCAAGCGTGAACATGGAGAGTATTTCATAAAGCAAGCAGCAGGTGTGCCACAAAGAGTATCAGAACTTTTCTGATAGGAAAAGCAGATTCTTTGTCCTGTTCTTCTCTCACCTACCTGGCCCACCTAGCCCTTTGTCTTTCTGGGTCCTTCAAAGTGATGGTAGTGTCCTGGGCTGGCATGGGCCACCTCTTGTTCTCTACTAGGTGGCATAGGGAGGCCACAGGCATCACTGAGATTCTTGAACTCATCTGTGAACAAGATTAATTAAAAATTTTTTACAAGTCAAGATGTCCAGGGCGTTGCTTTTTGTTAGACATACTGGTTCTGAGAGAGACAATCCTGCCATAGTGCATTAGCCTGTACAGCCTCAGATGCCACCACCAGGTACCATCCCAAGCAGGGAGGGCAGCAGGGACACGAGATGAAAGGAGCCAGATGAGATGCAGCAGGGCACCACCAAGTACTGATCCACCATGTGCTATGGGCTGGATATTAATGTCAGTGCTTGGGGGCCTACGAAGGCTTTATTTGTAAGGGGACGCATTATAGAGTTTCCCTCCTTGTATTCACTGAACTGACACTCTGTTTTGTTTATTAGGAGGTATTGTGCCTTGCTGAGTGTTGATTGCCACCCTTTTTCCATCTCAGCCAGCCCAGATAATTCCATCTTTGTTTTGTGGTTTATTTATAATTATATATAATATAATATAATTATATTATTTATATGTACGCTTTTACACTTCTCTCTTTCTTCATTAGTTTAGAGCTCAAAACACTGCAGATGTGGTGATCCTGGTTCTCCTTTAGGACCTGCGCTCATGACCGTACAGATGTGCAAAGCAGATATAAAGGTACTTCATGCACAGTCCCAAGGCAATGCCAGGAGCCTTAGCACAGGTAAGAATGAGACTTGAAATTCCTGCAAGTACTGTGAAATGCCTGCATGCTGCCCATGAACAAGTAAAGGGGAAGAGAGAAGCAGAGGCAGAGAAGCAGGAAAAAGGAAAACAATTCCTGTTTACTCAGTCTGTAACAGCAGGGAAGAGCAGATAGGCCCTTCAAAGTTTCCTGATTCTCTAACAGCCGTGTTTTAAATTTCAAGCTGGAACACATCATGTGCAGTCAACAAACCCAGGAAAAAATGCACCTACGCAATTTTAATGTGACTTGCCTCAACTTCAGGTCAGCTAAGCAGTACATCTGAATGACACAACACATTGCTCTTGAGAGCCCAAACAAAGCTCTTGTGTTGTTGCTGCACTTTGGACTGAGTGCTATTCAGGCTTGATGACCAACTGGTGGTGCTAATGCTTCGCTGGATGGGAGGTGAAGGAGGGTTCATTACCCCTCACTAAATATGTACATGCATTACACAAACCCTCTGCAAATTACAAAGCAGCTTTCACCAACCTTGCAATTAAAGGATTCAGCTTGATTTTTAACAGACGCTTGCAGGAAGCAGTTACACACATGTATTCCAAAATTTCATATGGCAGCACTTTAATCACGATGGTTTCAAGGAACAGGCACTTGCTGAGGACACTTGACCTTTGGTCTTTAGTCCTTACATCAAGGTTTTATGTGTCCTGTTGTATCTGTGATGGGATGTTTGTTGCCTGGGAGGAAGGTTAGATACTCATGCAGTTACGCAGAGGGCTGTGAAGCAGTAAAGCATCAAGCTGGGGACAGAGGGATGGCTAGCCACGCTCAGAGCAACCCATGTAGCAGACCAATCATGGTCTAAGCCTCCGTGAGCTGGAAGGCTCTGGAGCACAGTGTTGCTCTGTGTTCCAAGCAATGTGGTCATTTACTGCATCTGACCTAAGCTCCAAAAACAAGAGCGTGAGAAAAACAAAAAAACAACTGGCGCTCTCATTTATTTCAATGAGTGACTCAAGGTACAATTCTCTGTATTTGGTGGAGCTGTTTGCTCTCCTAGAAGTTTGTACCTAGTGATATTTTGCAACTCTGTCCCCTAGGTGTTGCACTGAGAGACACCTGTAACAAAAAGGTCACTGACAAGTTTGCAAGGGGCTGTGCTGCTGCCTGGAGAGGGGAGGGGAGGAATAGAATAATTTTCTTTTGCAGCACACAGATCGCGAGAAGAAAACCCCTTTTCACACCATCCCTGACCTGTGAGGATGTTTCCCTGGCAGGGCTGCACAGGAGGCATGCAGAGTAACAGCAAGGAATGGAGCAGGGGCCAGTGGTGTGATATGGTGGTGGATGGTTTGTGACATCCAGGTGATGACAGCCACCATAGTGTCGCATTGCCACCACGTCTATTTATTCCCTGAAATCATCTTCCTCTGGTAGCTGCTCTGCTGTTGTGATGATGCTGGAGCAGCAAGGTACCTCTGGGCCAGCAGAAATGGCAGGGAAGAGGTACCACTCTGCACCCATCCCCAACACCACGGGCAGGGGCATAATTCCTGATTTCCTCTGGACTAAAGCGTCTGTGGTGCTACACTGACATCTACCACCCACTGTCCTGCAAAAACACATTGGGAACTGCTGCATTCAGACGCTACATTTTGGCCATTTTCTAGGTTCATACACATACAAAGAGAACAGAACAGATCCCAGATGTGGGACTGTCACGTAGTCCCATATGTCAAAGTCACATGCATCTCCCCTTCCTCCTCCTGTACCCTGCAGCCTGCCCTCTGCCCCCATATCCAGTGTGCTGTCCTGGGGGAGAGTTGGCTGAAGGCAAGAAGTAGCTGAACTTCAGCTGTCATTCATGACCAGTGCATCAGATTCAACTCTCAATGGAAGAAACAAATCTTCTTCCTCTCCTTCCTTCCAAAGTGGGTCCAGGGACATGCGATGGTTTTCAGGCCCTGTTTCTCCTTTTTTTTTTTCCATTCCTGATGATTTGTTTTTCCTACTCCAAATTTCTTCCTGGTAGTTTTCCAGGTTTCCTTTTCTTGGATAGTGTCACATCTCCTTTCTTCCCCATGCACATTCCTTTCAGGGGCAGCTCTAGCAGCGCACTCTACTTTGACTGATCATGGGCAAGACATGAGCTCTGCTGCTGGTTTTCCCTTTCTGTCTCATCTTGCTTCTTTCCCATACTCAGGCATATTGATATTCCAGCTCTGTTATTCATTGTTTATATTTTGTTGGAGAACATTTGCCTTCTGTCTTGTTTAGAAAAAAGTGAGATCGGCGCCAGGCTTTTAACAAGATGAAGACTTCTCTATTTTTGTTCCAGTCGCTGCTTCTCTAGTTTCTTTCAGCTCTGCCACTTTGGGTTGTGGGACCAATTTGGGTTGTGTGAATACCCTGAGAGGCACAGACATGTTGGATGTGCAAGTTGGATATTTGCATGTGTAAATGTCCAGCTAAATACATGCCTGGTGATCCACATTCCTTAATACATGATTGCTATATACAGCCATGCCAAATTGTGGCTGTGTTGCTGCTGGTGCAGTGTGGCTTTTTTACAGATGTGATGCAGCAGTGCAGGGCAGATGGGTGTGCTAGTGAATGTGCTGCATTTCTGCATGCAGTCCTTGCCTTCTGACACTGGCAAATTTGTCCCTTAGTCTCTATGGTGCAGGATTTGCTGACAAGGAACATTGTCTGAGATGAGCTGTTGGGATTCAGATTATCAACTAAACATTAATTATTCTTCTGACTAAACCCTCAACAGCTAGGCTAGATAATACAAATGTAAAGAAAGAAAGGGGTATGAGTCATGTTCTGTACTTGAAATCTAGAATGAGTCCTACTGTAGGAGCAGAATCATATACCATAAGCATATGTGTGTTGAGACATAACAGAGTGAGATCCTTAGCTGGGACTGAGCCAGGCATTGCCTCTGGAACCAAAAGGCATGTTCATGAGTTGAAGCCCCAGCCTGCTTTATTTTGAGCACCCAGAGGGATTGCAGGTAACGACAAGATCTGTCAGGCTGTGCTGAGGAAACCAAAATCACAATAACAAGGAAGATCTGTTAATTTTTTTGCTGTAGAGAACTACTCTTTTATTAATCACATTTATGCAAGAAGCTGCTCAGACAGACAGAAGTGGCATAAGCCCTTAGAGAAGCCAGAAGATTGGCAAAGTGTAAACACAGAAGCATCAAACCTTTGTGAAAGATAATCCTGCCTGCCTGATGTCCTCACTAGGCAGGAAAACCCATGTCTTCAGTTCGTGCAGGCGGCTGCTCTAATTGCACTACAGGTTTGTATTTATATTTATGTCCCTGTGTTCCATGCATGATAGAAATGTCATAGTGCTTAATTTCATCATGGTGTTGTCTCTGCGTTCAGCTGGGCTAGAGAGGAAGAATTTACTCTTCAGCCCATGCAACTGACTGCTTTTTCAGCCCAAGCCATGGCTCAGAATGGATCCATAAAGAGCTAATGAGAAGAATAAAAATCAGATAGTTAAAAAATGATGTAAGGTAGGGTCTTAATTTTTTATTATTAAATTCACAGTACATTAAATATTAAGTGTTCATAAACTTTGTTTTGTGCAGTGATAAATTAATAATATCTACATAGGCATGTTCTTTTACAACAGGGAGGCCAAGAAATGTAGTACCGAAGGACCTTGTGTTGACAACTGAAGCTATTAGAATAGACTCCTTCATCCTCAATCATAAAAAGTAGATAATGTTATTTCTTATTACTATTAAATGCAAAATGTCTTACTAGGAAACATATATGTCACTACTAAAAATAACTACCAGGGAATGTTTTGAGCAACGAAGAAAAAAAAATGTTAACAAATTGCATCTTGAGATAAATCAGTGAAATGTTCTCTGCTCATCTCTGCCATACTCACATTGCTTTCCAACCTATTCTCATGTTAGCCCATAGCAGGTTGCAGAAGGTTTATGTCCAAGGACAGGCGGTAATGGCTTAACATGGCATGTTGTACTTTTGGGAATCTTAACCAGCACTAATGGCCCCATAATGCAGATTCCTGCGTTACTGAAATATGTCTGCTGGCCTCTGCTTGGGAAAGGAAGGGTGAACTTTGTGTTTTGCTCCTTTTCTGTGAATGTCAGGCACCTCCTTGATTAGGGGATTTCAGTAACTTTTATCAAGGTTTTAATAACATTATTCATTCAAACGAATCTAGTGGTTTGAAAATACTTGGTGCAGTGTGTACCTTCAGTCTTCTCAAGGAGAACTGGCTTGTCTGTAGAGAGGCCATGGAGGTGTAGTTCAGAGTTCATGTAGCCTGGAGGAAGGGATGCTGGTTTTAGCAAGTTTGTTATCTCTAAGCAAGCCAGAGAGAGGATCCATCCTCTGGTCAATGGAGCAGCTCCCAGAGCCTATGAGTGGCACTGCTCTGGGCAGATCCCGTCGGAACCCTTTCATCAGCTGTGAGCACCTGAAATCCACAGGGAATACTTTGCTGGAAATGGGTGGGACGAAAGGTTGGTTTGTACTAACAGATGCTAGCTGTTGAGTCTGGAAACATTAAATATTTTTCCAAACTAGGAATCAAAAGAGAATCATTTGAGATTTCTGTGAATGGCGGAGAAGGAGCACCCTGACATCCCCAGGCAGCTCTTGCCCCAGTTTTTACCCCAGGCTCCTCAGTTGGAGGCCTGGGTACAGCAGGGCTGGAGCAACATGTGCTCTGGCTGTCTGTTCCAACGGCCCCAGCCAGCTGATGGGAACTAGGACATACCGAGGAGCGGGCGCTCCTCGCTCAGCTGCTGCGGTGGGCTCGGACCAGCTGGAGCACTGAGGGCCGCCAGCAGCTCCCAGGACGGCTTGAGGCATGGGCTGGTGGGGGCAGCGAGGCCCAATGGGGAAGGAACAAGCCCTGGGGGGAGCAGCAGCTGCAGCTCCCTGCCAGGCTCCCCCAGCCCTGTGCCTGCAGCACAGCCTTGCTCATCCCTTCCCACTTAGGGGGCTCTGCCCGAGGCTGCCTAGCCTTCTCTCAGGCCTCCAGAGCAGTGCATAAGTGACCTTGTGCCCATTTGGAGGTGAGGAGGCAGAAGGGAGCCTACTTCCAGTGACAGAGTGCCAGCGCCTCCCTCCCCCCCTGCACCAGCTGGGTGACCCAGCTTTTTGCTACATCAAAGCATGGGAAGAAAACACCCCTGGCCAGGCATGCTGCCGTCCCCATCCCATAGGGATCTGTAGAGCTGAAACTGCCCCCCTGACTGTGCCAAAGCACTTCCAGCCCCATCAGCCCCTGGCTCCACGAGGAACCCCCTGAGGAGCACAGGGTGAGCCCCTCTGCATCCTGTCCCAGGCTGCTGCCAAACCTCGCTGTTCCACCGCTTCGCCCTGCAGTTCTGTGTCTTGTTTTGCCATTTTGTTTTGAAACTGCTCCAGATTTCAGTGATGTCCTTACAAGACGAGGCATTGATTTCTCATCCTGACCTTCCTTATTCCTTACAAACCTTCTCTGGAAGGGCCTTCCCAGAGGAGCCGAGCTGCATCACGACCGGCTTTTCACTGCGGTCCTCGGGAGTCACTTGGTCAAGTAGAGCTGCTGTATGTAAACGCTGCATTCACTGCATAACAATTGGAGTGAAGTTTTTATGCACAGGGCTTTTTATTTTCCAATCAGCGGCCCTGAGTTGGGACTTTTGGGCTAAACTGGTAGCTCTGGGCAGCTTTGAAGCGTCACAAGTGGAGGGTTTTGTCTGCGGAAGATTTACTAGCAGAGATCTTTTATTCAGCCGTTTTATTAGCCTCCTTTTACATATGTATAGCGGTGAGGGGGAAAAAAAACTGTTGTTGGTGAGGTGCAGAGTCTATTTTCCCTGTGGTATGCATGCACCAAAAAAAAAATAAAAATAAAAATTGTGTGAAAAACTGTAGCCCATGGGCCTCACCAGCCAGCAAAATGTCACCGTTAGGCAAAGTTTTCCCGTAGCACCTCTGTGCCCTGAGCCTGGATGTGGGGCTGGGGTAAGAAGGACATAGCTCTGGGCAGCGCAGCTGGAATAAATCTGCTCGCCTGCAGTGCAAGCAGGGGGAAGTTTTCGCCCACTTAACACGTTTTTTATAATTTTCCCTGAAAGTTCTTGTTGAATTGAACCCCGATGCGTGGACAAATTGGACAAGAAAAGTTTAAATGTTACCACTTTGGCTTCTCCTCAAGTGGTGCTGAGCACAGATGTTTGAAGGGGCCATCATGTCCCCGTAAGAATGGGGGCTTTGTGTGCATAACCTTACAAAGGACAGAATAGCCCTGCTTTGCTGCCAGCCACGGGATCATCCTATCTTTATGTGTTGATTTATTAGGCCAGGGATGAATGAAACCGTAATTAATATTACTGAAGCATTAGAGTCTATTTAATTTAAATGCCACTGAATATTTCACTTTCAGTTGGGAGTGACAATGTGTTCGGGACTGTTGGTGAAAGCCTCAGCCATCTGTTACCCCTACTAAGAAGGGAAGACAAGAGAGACACAGGGAGACAGAGAGCATTGAGCTTTGTGGCTTTTCCAAGCCTCCAGGATCATCATTCAACTCAAGGGCAGCCAAGAAACATTCCTGCGCATTGGAACCTTCGTGTATAGGGGAAAAGCTATAGGGACTGAAAGGGTATGAGGGCACAGCATCATCCTGGAGGGTGGGGAGAGAAGGAGGCAGAGAAAGGAAGGTGGAGTTTTACAGTGCGAGGAACGCTCAGAATCACAGCAGTCAAGTGCTGAGGAAGGGGAGGACAGATCAGGGCATCGGGCTGTTTGCTGACAATCCAAAAGCATTTTTAAAGGAAGAGCCCAGGCAGGTCTGAACGCTGCCTGGGAGCCTCAACAACGAAGGTGAGATCCAGCCCCATCACAGCACACATCCAGGCTCTGATCTGATGAGCGCTGCAAGGTCAGAGGCACGAGGACATGTCTCTCGTGATCTGCGTGGCCTCACCAAGGCACAACAAGTAAAGGGGAAAGGATGGAGGAGGCAGCCCCGACCTGAGAGCAGTGGCAGAGGGGACTGGGCAGCAAGGCGCAGGCCTGGGGGTGCAGGGCTGCGTGGGAGCAGCGCAGTCACGGCAGTGGTGCAAGGCTCTGCCTCCCTGGGACAGCAATTAGCACAGTGGGGTGTCCTGTAATTGGGATAATTTGTTCTCCCAGTTTTTCTCCCGCAAATGGATTTGATGCCAGAGGGAAGCAGTGTGACTCACACCTTGCCATGCCAATTAGCTGATAAACATCAAATGTAAACAAAGATGGCCTAATTAAGACTAGTCGCCCAACCCCGACATGCATCTTGTCAAAATCCCACCAGCCTTTTGCATCCAGACTTATTCTCTGCTTTGCTGGGATTAAATTAGTGGCTTTGCGCAAGGGCTCCTTATCTCTGAGAGAAGCTTAGGGCAGGTAATGAGGGAAATTGGGAGCTGGCCGAGGGAGCGGTACCATCCCCATCCATCCCACCAGCGCCGCACAGGGACAGGCAGCTGCTGTTTGTCCAGGTGAGCACCACCCCAAGGTGTTTGTGCTCTGCAGGTATCTCGGCCTCCAGCCGTGTTTGGCGCTGGGCCACACTGGCTGTTTCCTTGCTATTGCTGTGGCTTTGCAGCATCTCAGAACATTGATACGATTGATATTAGGCTGCCCGGACTAAAACTCACCAGTACCTCTTTTCCCAGAGTAAAAGTCCTCTGCAAGTGAGCTCCGATGGCTCTCAGCTCTTTGTCAACCACCCCGCATAGAGTGGGAATAAATTGAGTGCCTCACGAACAAGTGCAGTCAAGCACCACTGGTATCTCCTGCTTGCCACAGAACGCTGCAGAAGGTAACCTGGAGAAGTCACCTGCTCTGATTTGCCCTGATGGGAGTGGTGTCTTGTTCAGACAACAAATGCATGTCACTCTAATGTTATTTATTTAAAATATTTATTTAAAATCTCAGGCAGCACAGCAAACCAGCAATTCTCCGTTGTGATTTCCACAGATTCTGCTGAATTTCATCTTTCTCTGACAAAGTGAAAGGGAAAAGAAGGACTCCAAGCTCTCCAGGAGGATGTCTGCAGCATGGCTGGAGTGCTCCTTGGTGTCCCCACCCCTGGGCCCACACCAAGTGCCCCATTCCCATCTGAGTGCCTAAGGGAAATGCTGCCTGTGGGCCAGGAAAGCACTGTGTAAGGAGAAGTGGAAGGTTTCCAGCTCCCAAAAAGCGATTGTTGAGCATTTCCAAAGGAGCGTAAAAACACTTTGAAGTTCAGCCCATGAGTTAATAACCTGCTTTTGGGGGATGCTTTCAAGTCACATCCCTAAGGACCAAGCTGCACTTCATTTTACTAAACATGGACACGCAAGGTGCAGCGAGGATCACCAGGATGTCCCTCCCACAGAGATGTGCTGTGACAGGAGAGCTGCACAACCTGCTAGCTGATGGGCAGGATAACAGCCCCACATTCCCAGCAGCCCCACAGACACAGCAGGAGACCAGATAGCAAAGCAGCACTGAGGCTGCACGGGTCCAGTGATGCGCGGGGATCCCCTCTGCAGCATGGTGTGCACTAAGCCTCCAAAGCTGACATCCCTTTGAAAGCCCTCTTAATATATCCAATTATAGATTTTCAGCAACTTTGAGGAATGTTGGCTTTCCCAGCAGCTGACCTCAGAAAGCACCATTGAAACCACGAGGCATTTTGCTGTTGAGCTCAGTGGGGGAGGATCAGGTCCTACATAATTTTATTGTCAGCAATGATGACCTCTCTTCACAAATGAAGAAAGCCCCTCCTGAACCATGCCCTTCAAAATGCAAACTGTTTATTTTTACAGCCGGATCCTTCCCCGAGTGGGATATTCGTGCATGGTTAACTTATCCTGGGCTTTAAATGCTTGCCAAGTGGCTTTAATAGCAGGATGTTGTTTAGAAAGATTGGGAAGGATTGCAGGCAGCAATAGAGATAATTGCCAAGGAGAGATAAATGAATCTTCAATCTCAGACCAAGTTGGCTTTATTGTTGGATCAGGAGGGAAGGTCCAGAAAAATCCCTCGTCTGCAACTAAACCTGTAATGATAGTTTGGGATTTAGGGAAGCTGGCAGCTGTCGAGATTTTCCTATAAAAGCGTCTTTTGAGACTTAAGACAGGTTTGCAATTCCATATAAAGGCATGAAAGCCCTGTTTGGCTGCAGGAATTTAGCATTGCATGATCCAGAAAGCTGGAGGTGAGTTTTGGGGAGAGTAGCAGCCGGTGAGGCCCCGCATGTTATTCATCCTGTGGGCAGGGAGAGGCCAAGCACCATCCTCCAACCAGACATTATCCCACCTCATCATGCAGAATTAAGGTGCTTCACGACATGGCAGCTTGGCAGCTCAGCCTTGTTTCCAAAACAAGTCGCCCAAAATGAAGCTGAGGCAAAACCACTCCAACATATGAAAAATATGGAAGAATCTTAGAATCATTAAGGTTGGAAAAGACCTCTGAGGTCATCCAGTCCAGACCCAACCCACCCACGTCATTGCCCACTAACCACGTCCCTCAGTGCCGTGTCTTGAACACCTCCAGGGACAGTGACTTCAGCACCTCCCTGGGCAGCCTGTGCCACTGCATTGCCACTCTTTCTGAGGAGGAATTTTTTCCTAATATCCATCCTAACTGTTCCTAATACCCAACCTGAAGAAAGCTCCATTTGTGAACACATCACACGACAGGACAGCATCCCCGAAGCGGCTGGTTCAGTTCCCCAGCCTGGGGCTGCGTTCCCAGCCAGCCTGCAGCCCCACTTGAGGAGCAGCCACCCCAGCCCCCAGCCCACCCAGCCCATCCACACAGGGACGTGCTCACACTTGGTGCATTGCTCGGAGTTTTGGGGCTGAGGCGCGTTCCTGTGGCTGACACCCAGCCCGGCCTGCCCGTTCCTGCGCATCCCAGTGCAGGGCTGTCATGGCTCATTACCTGTCTGTCTGAGGTTCAAGCCTGGGTGACTTCTAATTTTTTGAAGCTTAATGCTGGGAAAACAGAATTGGTTCAGTTCACCTCCTGGATATGTGTGTTTATGATGTACAACGTGATACCGTGCACAGCCTCCCAGCTGCTCTCATTGCTGAAAAATGGCCCTGCTTTATCTGTAACCGACCTTCCTAACAGCGTATCCACTCCGTGTGATGAGGGAACGCATCCCCAGCGTTACTCCAAAGCCTGGGTGCCATTTGATCCTGCTCTGTCCAGGCCCACAGCCCACAGTGACTGCAAGCCCCTTGCTGCGCCATTCTCAGCTGCTTTACAAGGCTGCAGCTAATGTCATAACAAGAATTAAACTGTCTCATCCTATTACGCCCATCGTAGCTGACTTCACTGCCTATTAAGGTGACAGTGCAGTGATTTGAAATTTGTGTTAATTGTTTACCCCGTGTTGCCGAGGCCTTCTTGGGGTGTGTGCAGCAGCCTGAAGGCTTCCTCCGGCCACGGATTATCTGTGTGTTCTACTTTATATGGACTCACAGAGAATACCCTCGTAGTCCAGATCACACCGTCTGCCTATGGAGGTTCTTGGCCCATTCATTACCCCACTTTGATCACATTGGAAAACAAACCCGTGGGAAGGGCATGGCTGCATTTGGTGCTATGAGGCTTTTTGCCCTCTCTGATTCCTATCAGCATCTGCTGCCTTCATTTTGTGCTGCGGACAAAAAAAAAAAAAAAAGAATTTTTACATGAGCTGCAACTGGGTCTGAAAATCCTCAGGCGCCCAGCACATTTTGCACAGTTTATAGCTTATAAACGCGGTTGCGATTTGCAAAACTTGCTGGTTATTTGAATTCCCAGCATTTCTACCTGGGGAAAAGCAAAGTCTCCTGGCTGCCATTAGAGAGCATTTCATTAGTGCAAGCATTCACTATTTATATTTTGAGCAGAAACACGCTGCTTGCTGACACAAATAAAGTATAAACCTCTCTCATCCCATTCCTGGCCATTCCCACACCCGAGCACTGCACGCAGCGTGCTCCTGTGCTGCTGGAGGCATTGCCTGCATTTAATGCCAACTTTACTACCTTTGGAAAGCACCACTTGTTGCCTTCCAGCCTTCAAACGCCCATTGTTCCCCATCTGTTTGGATGAACTTTCCCCATGTATGTTCATCTGGGATTTAATCACGATAAAACCGCACACAATGACAGATTGTGGGCGAGCGAAAGGTGCCGGGTGAGCACAATGTGGAGCTTCAGCCGCTGCCTCTGCGTGCTGTAGGGGAGTGAGAGCAAGGGGAGCCCAGCAGGCTCCATGCAAGGGGTGAATGCAGGTGGGCACGGTGTGGGCAGGATGTGTCCTGGCTCCCCTGCTACCTGGCAGCCTCACATCTGCGTCCACATCTGTGTCCACATCTGCGTCCACACTGCGTCTTCTGCTCCCAGCGCCTCTAGCACAAGAAGCTGCAAATTGGAGGTAAAATTATTATGGAATGACTCTGAGGCTTTCCTCAAACTTGCAGACGTGGTCTTATTTCTCTTGGCCTCTGCCACCAGCAACCGCCTGAGTCGCTGCTTTAGAGGAAAAGTGCACTTAGCTCTTCTGCGGCTACTGCTTCTCACCCAGGAACATCCAAGGGTGTTTAAGTATTCATAGGGTGTGGAGTTTGGGGATCAGATGTTTTCCGTACTTTTTTGCTTGGATTTTTACCCTTATCTCATGACATCTGCACTCGTTGCTGATGTGACCTACTTAGGAAAGTGCTGGCACCTGCAGCAGCGCTGCACGGCACAGCGTGGCACACCATGGCATAGCACAGCATGGCACAGCGTGCTGCAGCCCATGAGCTCCAAACTGTACAGCGGGACACGGGCTGTTGGCAGCACCCAGCACTGCTCCCCAGCCTGAGCCTGGCGGAGCTGCTAACATCATTTTTAGGGTTTTTTCCAGGAATGCGCTCCTCCGCGTCCACACTATGAAAACAAAAGGCAAACAAGTTGCAGCAGACTTTCTCTTGCAAAATGAATTTGTCAAGCTCTGCTGCGTTTTGCTGAAGTGTAAGAAACTGAAATAAAAGTGATCAGAAAGTTAAGAACCTGGCTCCAGGGCAGAGCGCGGCGGGGATTTCGCTGCCTGTTTGCTCTTCCCAACGCTGGAGGTGTGGGCAGGTTTCCTTGTTGCCAGAGGAAATTATTAATGGCTCCAAGACCTTTCCAGACTGATCTTCTCCCTTCCCCATTGCATTCTGCAGATAATACTCTGATAACGTTTTGCAGACAGTAATGAAAATAGCTCAGAAAATCATATTTTGAGACAGCACTGGGGCTCTTCCCTTTATTCCATTCCATTTATCCATAGGCTCTGGCAGCAAATGGAAATTCCCAGTGCCCCCCCTCCAGACATATTTCTGTCTGCATTCGACTGATTTTTCTACCCCATCTCCTTCTGCTCTACGTGATCTGTCAATATTGGGTATCCCTTCATTACACTTTCCCCCCCTTAGCGGCTGTTCTTCCTCACTGATTTCTCCTCCCTTTACCATTGCTGTTTTCAGGGTTTGCTTCGGTTCAGGACTGCTGTGCCTGAAAGCAACGAGCACAGCCGCGTCTATCACTGCAGAGCACAGTTTGCATCAGCTCTGTTTTGGGGCTCCAGCTCCCCATGCACTGCTTGCACTGCACAGCAATTACCCGGCCGAGGTGGTCGGTGCAATGAAGAGCTGTCAATATTGCGTCTATCGCAGATGAGGCATCTGCAGGTATGGATCAGAGCAATCTGGCCATTGATTCTGAGATTCTCACTCCTCTGAGGACAGTGACAAATCCATACGCTGTTCCCAGGTGATGGGTATTGCCTGTAGATTCCTGATTTCTTCAGGGTGTGTTGGTGTGAAGTGAGTCTCAGTGCCAGTGGGTAAAGCTTGATTGGAAAAGTGGGCACAGACAGTACAGAGAAAACACTGCTGTGCTGCTGCATCTCCTTTTTCGTCTGCGTGTGTTGAGTCAGCCCTCTGAAAGCCCTTTGTGCTGCAGAAGATCCCGAGCAGGTAAGTGTGTCCTGACTGAAAAGGAAAGATTCTCTTCCTGGGGGAGCCGGAGAGTCCTGTGAGGCCATGTCTGTGTATGTGGGTGCACAAATGCAGTGAGTCTTCTGAACCTGCAGCCCTGCACAGCGCCCTGCTCCGTGGGACCACAGCCTGTTGGTGAGGAATGGAGCATCACCATGCACACTGCCAGTGATTGCTGGAAGCATTACATTTGGATGGAGTATGTCCTCACCCTTTGCTCCCTGTGATGATGTGTCATGGAGACAATCTTTCTTTAAAACTCCTGAAACTTTTGACACTGAGCTCACTTTTATAAAGCAGGAAATGCTGGCAAAACGCAGGTCCGATAAAGGAAAAAACCGAGGCAGAAAAAATTGGGGCTGTTCATTTTGTAACCAAATGAAGGCCGAGATGCTGTGAGCTCTCTCTTGTTGGGGGCACGTAACAACACCTGCTGGCACAGCCCAGCCATGCATTGCGGCCTCACTGGATTGAGGTGAGGTGCCCAACTTTGTCCCTGCACAGAGCAGCCCTGTGCCACTCCGGCACGCAGAGGTTTCAGTGAGAGGGTGGATTGGGCCCGCAGAGCGCTTAGCGCACATCCGACCAAAAAAGATGTGACACTATGAGCAGGGCACGTGTGAAAGTGTGAAAGTGTGGCTGCGGCGGTGCGCGGGGTGTGCGTGCTGCGGGGCTGGGAGCAGCTGGGCCAGGGCCTGCGGGGCTGTCCTGGGGACAGCATGGTGCCGTGTCCGTGTGTCTGCGTGCCTATATGCTTGTGTGTCTGTCTGTCTGCGTGTCCGCGTGCCCGTATGCTCACATGGGGCAAGGAGGGGGGCATCCCAGCTTCGTTTCTCCCCATGATGCGATGGAACACCTGACCCGTGAATCCTCACTCTGCAGGCTGACCCCAAAGACTGCCTTGAAGAGTCAGCCTTTCCCAGAGGGGAAAAATCCTGCCGCCTTGCCCAAACCTGCTCAAACTCTCTGGGCTCCCATTGCCCGCTTACTGCAAGATTTTTGGCAGAGCCGTGAGCTGGGGGTGGGCTCAGCACTGCTGTGGATGAGCTTGGCCATGGGGCCAGAGCCCAAGGTGGGCTGGCCCTATCCGCTGCCTGCATGGCTCCATTCGACCAGCAGCCTGGGTCTTCTCCCCGCCTGTGGGTGAGCGTTGGAGCCGTTGGTAACGAACGAGTGCTGCCGTTCCCCTTGCCTTGGCTGCAGTATTTTTAAAGCTTTTTATTAAAAATTAATTTCTTATTTTGTCGGAGACCCATCGCTCGGTCACGTGGCTCCCTGTCATGTTTCTATCCTTCCTACTCATATTCGAGTTATGCCATCAAGCTAATATATTGTGACTGCTCTTCTCTCTTGTGACAAAGCCTTGCAGCTGCCTCCAAATCAATAGATGTCAAAGAAATATGAAAACAATCATGACAGAGAACTTAAATCCTGGCTAGAGTCTGCATAATAAAAAATGTGCTTCTGTTCTCAAGGCAGCGGATTAATTTATCCGAAAGTTTAGTCAAATTTTATTCCGGTACCTTTTTCCCAGCAGATAGAGCTACATCTGTTGGGTTTGTAATGTAATTTGTAATTACTGCCCTTCATGTGGTCCAATGCCTTGAACCATCTTTAATTAAAAGCATAATTAAGGGAAGATCTAAAGGAAGACAATTACCAGATGGTCTTTTTTTTTTTTTTAGAAGCGGTTCGTTGCACGGAGGGAACAGCCCGGTTCGCTTCGGACTCTGCTTCAGGGCCGGAGGGGTCGGGGGGGTCCGGGCCGGGGCTCGGGGGCGGGCAGCCCCTGTCCCGGCTGAGAGAGCGGCGGTGGCCGTGCGACAGCCCCGGGGCGGCCCCAGACCCCCCCCACTCCCCCTCACCCCGCACCTGGAGCCTCCAGAAGGGAACGGCCCCGAGAATGGGAATCAGGCAGCAGAGCGCGGGGAGGTGCGTGAGCTGTCGGGGGAGCCGGGCTCGGAAAAAAAAAAAAAAAAAAAAAAAAAAAAAAAAAAAAAAAAAAAAGGAAAACCTCGAGCGGTGGTGTAATGTAAATTAAATTTTTGCCGTATTACGAAGATTTCATTATTTGACTGTTCGCATTCAAAGTAATGCAGCAATGAATTGTAATCATTTCAATTATCTTCAAGATAGTTTCTTTAGGACACAAGTTGTCAGAGATAAAGCAGCGTTCTCCCGCTCTCCGCGGGTCCATTTTCCGGGCGGTTTGCCGCTCCGCCCGCATCGCTGCCCCGCGCCCCGCTGCCTCTGCGGGGCTCCGGCCCGGCCGCTCCCCGCCGCCCCTCTGAGGGAAC
>NW_024962284.1:4160066-4187990 GCF_019238085.1 Lagopus leucura | reverse complement strand
GGGGGGGGGCGGGAGGGGGGGGTAAAGCGACAAACAACGCGGCCACCCCCAGCGCCCGCACCGCGAGCATCAGCCGCAGCGTCGCTCCGGTGGTGCAGCGCCGGGCTCGGGGCCGGGGCCGGGCGTCTGTGGGCGCGGGGCTGCGGGCGGCTCGGGGGCAGCGCTACCGCCCTACCATTGCCTTCTGTCCTTTGCCTTGCAGGTGTCGTCGATAAACAGAGTCCTCCGCAACCTGGCTAGCGAAAAGCAACAGATGGGTGCCGACGGGATGTACGACAAGCTAAGGATGCTGAACGGGCAGACGGGGACATGGGGCACCCGGCCCGGCTGGTATCCCGGCACCTCGGTACCCGGACAGCCCGCACAAGGTGAGTGCCGTGCGGGTCGGGCGGCTGTGCCCAGCTGTGCCCCGATGTGGTGCCCAGATGTGGCCCCCGGAGGCGGTGCCCAGACGCGGGTGCCCGCGCTCCGGGATCAGCTCCCTGCAAAGGGCGGGCAGCGGTCCCTCCTCGATGGGAACAACTTCGTAAATATAGGAAAGTGTTTATCCTGAAGATTAATAGGTATCGGTCGTAGGAATGACAAGGGGATAATATGAAGGATAATGGGATGCCGCGTTGCCCACTCGGGATGGTTAATGGCCGTGTCTGAGCGCGGCTCTCCGGCCGCGGCCGCTCCCCTCGAGGAGGTGCCCGCACACAACAACCTGCTTTTTGTTTTTGCCCCGCGAGGAAAAAAAAATCGGTAACAGTGTGCAGAATATCTGGTACAAAGGATGTTTCTGTCGCACGCAAGAATTTGTTATGGGAACAATTCTGTCGCTATGTAATTGCTCATTAGAGATCGTTTTGTTTCTCATTAAGGCGACATGAATAAGCGTCTAGTTGAAGGAGACAGCTGTAGAAATGTTCCACAGGAGACCTCTGGACACGATATGGCACCGCTTGCCAATTAGACATGTCAGTTTTAAGAGAAGAAAACAATCTATGAAGGACACCAGAAAGATAGAGCGCGGCCCTCGCTCCCCCCGTCCCCCGCTTTTTTAGCCCACTTTCCCCTCTGCGCCCCGATGTCCCCTCGCAGCCCAGCCAGCGCCCTCCGCACCGCTACCTGCGGGCAGCCCCGGCCCCGCAGCGCCCGGCGGAGCGGTGCGGAACCCCGAGCCCCTGCGGGAGGGGCCTTGCAGAGCTGGAGGGCGCTCAGAGGGACCCCCGGTGCAGGTCTGGGGAGCCCCGAATGGAGCGGGGAACGGGGGAGCGAGCGGAGCCGAAGCGAGCGGGACGGCTGCGCGCTGGAATATTCATGCCGCCTCCAGCGTTTTTCCCTTGCAGGGGAATGTTACTGGATTTTAAGAGTCCATTACTCAAAAAGCATAAGGCGAGGTTAGGTCTCAGAGGGGCACAAATATGGTCTCAATCTGATAAACGCCATGCGGCGGTGAATAAAATAATGGATACGCGGGGGCTGACAGAACAAAAAAGAGACATCTCTATCCGGGAGAAACTCTCCAGCGATTTAGCGGGTTTAGGGATCACCGCGACACTGTTTCTTATCTTTTTTTTCCCCTCCCTCTCTTCTAAGTCTAAAGCCTTCTATAGGATTTAGACACTTTCTCTTTCAACAGATGCTACAATGTTTTGATCCCGGCTCTGTGGCTGAGCGGTGCCGCAATTGGTTCGCTATCTTTTTTTGCTCGTTTTCCGCCTCGCTGAGTACGGCACTGAGAAACCGAGGAATGATTTTATTTCCCAGCGTCTTTTTTTTTTTTTTTTTTCCCCCCCCCCCCATTTCTTTTTTTTTTTTTCCAGGAAACAAATCCTATGCCCAGCGTCAGATGGTCTGGCCATAGGATAATAGGGACGGACATTCACTCCCTTTCTTACGGATTAGGTCTGGAAGGTGGAACAGCCCTATTATTGAGATCGCTCCTTTTAGGGCCTTCTTAAAAAAAAACAACAACAACAAAAAAAAAAGGCAGCGGAGGGGCTCCCGGAGAGAGGAGACGTCTTAATTGTCCGCGCGGGTGTGCGGGCGGCCCGAGAGCCGCGGTGGGACCCAGCGGCCGCCCGGCCCGGCCCGGGGGCAGCAGCGCTCGGGTAGCGGGGCGCGGGGCGCGGGGCGGACAGTGATGGATGAGGGCGGTGGCGGAGGTGAGGCTGCCGCCCCCGGGCCGGGCGGGCGGCCCCCGGCGCTGCCACCAGCGCTTGGCAGGGCGGCGGCCCCGCCGCGACGGCGCGGCCCGGGCGGGGCGGCTTTGTGTGCCCTGAAAGGCAGCCCCCGGCTATTCACCCGCCGGCGGCCGCCTCAATGGGGCTGCGGCCGCCCATATGGTGGCCGCTGCGGTTGAATCCCCGTGTTTAAATGGGGGAGAAAGTGGGGGTTTTAAAACATTTCAAAGTGGTTGAAAGGGTCCCACCAGATCCCGGCACAATTCCCCCCGCGCTTTGAAGGCCGGGGCCATTGTGAGCCGATTAGAAATGATATTGCTTGAAAGTCGATTTCCCACAATATTTCAAGGGTGTCGCGGGAGCGTCGCGACGCGTTCGTGCCGTAACTTTGCGGCTGGAACGATTAGCATTCGGCGGCCCCCGCGCCCCTTCTCCGCTTCCCCTTGGAAGCCGCGGAGCGCCGCTCGGAGCGGGGCCGGCACCGGGACCGGGTCTGTGGCCGCGCTGCCCGCAGCCTCGCGGGGCCGCCCCGCGCCGGGAGCGCCCGGGGAGAGCCGTGCCAGGCGCTCAGCTGCGCTCCGCTCGGCCGCGAGCTCCTCGCTGCCGCTCCTTTGAAAATTACATGTTAAAATTTTCAAAGAAATCTTACTTTTCTCTGGTGCGCCGCGTTTACAAAGAATGGACGGTCCTTTTATCTAAATATAAAATTCCATTTTCGGCAATTATAGCCTGTTCTTGGTGATGATATAATTACAGCTGTGCTCAGTAATAGGTGTCAAGGCGATGCACACTCATACAATAGTTGAATAAAACTGCAGAACAATGCAGGCACTTCTAAATTCACAACCTTTAAAATGAAATTGACTGTGCAGAATTCAAATAAAAACGGGATAAATATTTTTTAAAAAAGATTACAAGCTTGGTTTGGTTCCTTAATAGCATTTTCTGCAAACCTATCAACATCTAATTGATTAGATGGGAATTACTGATTATAGATAATCCGAAATACCGAACATCGCTCTTTTAAATACAGCAATAGGTAAACGCGTCGGGTGGGCAAAGGGGGCCGCCCCGGTGCTTTGGCAGCGACCGGATATCGAGTCCCTGCCAGTGGAGAGGGCTTTTAGGCAGGTTTTATCCCGGAGGAAAAATAACGTGGAATATAGAGAGGGCGGTTGTAATTCTCCGTTCGGAACGCTTACGGGAGCGCGGGGAGATGCAGCATCCCTGTGTTAGTGGTGTCATCAGGGCCACACCACTGCCGTACCCCAGATTGTTTTAGGAGGGGGGTCAGCTGCTCAGCCCCTGCTCTGCTAGAGCTCCTCCCGGTGTCGCCGTCTCACCTCCGCGCTCTCCTTCCCGCAGACGGCTGCCCGCAGCAGGAGGGAGGAGGGGAGAACACCAACTCCATCAGCTCCAATGGGGAAGATTCCGACGAGGCCCAGATGAGACTTCAGCTGAAAAGGAAGCTGCAGAGAAATAGGACATCCTTTACCCAAGAGCAAATCGAAGCCCTTGAGAAAGGTGAGCGACATTTTGCTGCTGCAGCAGTAGGAGAGAAAGGCAAGAGACACCCTGGCTGCGTTAGGAGCTGAGCAGATTCCTGGCATTCACATGCCTTATAGAGATACAGACAGCTCTGAGGCCCCTGGCTCCTTCCATGCCATTTCATTCTGACCCACATCGATGGCTGCGGAGAACAGAAAGGGCAGCGCGGGGCTCAGTGCAGTGCTGCACCCCGGGCTGACCTCCTCCTTCTGGGTGGTGGTGGGGCAGGGTACTGGGTAGCAGCATGTCAAGGTGCTGGATGCTGGCAGGACAGGGTGCTGGGTGCCAGCACCATGCTTGCTCCCCATCCCCAGTTCTGCTGCTGCCCAGGGCTGGCAGCCGGTGCCCTTTTCCCCAGCCGTGGCCGGCTCTCTGCCCAGATTTCCTGTCGTCATTCGGCCACGTGCCACTCAGCTTCTTGGTCATGGGGTCAGGGTGCCATGGGAGCTCCTCACAGGGGTAAGAAGATCATGCCCAGCCCCAGCCCCACCATGCCTGACAGCCTGGGGTCCTTCCCAGCACACATTTATGCAGAGGGCTCTGTGCTGTCTCACAGTACCGACTTGCAGGCACTGAGGGTGTGGCTGTGCCACAAGGCTGGGACCTGACCATCAGCCACATTCGTTCTCTACAACTCACATGGCAATACTTCTCCTTGCAGAGTTTGAGAGAACCCACTATCCCGATGTGTTTGCGAGAGAGCGACTAGCTGCTAAAATAGATTTGCCTGAAGCAAGGATACAGGTATGGAGCTGCCACGTAACTTTCCGCCGTTATCGTTCTTCCTTTAACCACTGTAATTTGTTATGAGTGGCTTCTTGAAGTCGAGTGTAATGCCGGGTGTTCGCCCATCTCCTTCATCAGGAAGTAGCAGCAGATGGGCTTGGCTTTGCTGTGCTGTGGGGCAGCTCTGTGCTGGCCCTGGGTGACCCGGGGAGCCATGTGCCCTCGCCCCACCAGGCCACTCACGCCTCAAACGCTGTGCTTCCAGGTGTGGTTTTCTAACAGAAGGGCCAAGTGGAGAAGGGAGGAGAAGCTGCGGAACCAGCGGAGACAAGCCAGCAACACTCCCAGCCACATCCCCATCAGCAGTAGTTTCAGCACAAGCGTTTACCAGCCGATCCCACAGCCGACCACCCCCGGTAATGCAGCCAACCCGCCCGCGTGAAGCCATCCTCGGGACACCGAGACCGTGGGACTGTGCCGCCGAGCGCGATCGTGGTTAAACTAATGTCTCCATCTATCTGTCTATTCTATTATAGTTTCCTCTTTCACATCAGGTTCCATGTTGGGCAGGACAGACACGGCGCTCACAAACACGTACAGCGCATTGCCACCCATGCCCAGCTTCACCATGGCCAACAACCTGCCTATGCAAGTAAGCACAGCGCCGCGGAGAGGGCATCGCGCTCGGATGAGCGCTTTGCTGGGATTTCAGGAGAGAAAGGTCCTCAAAACGGTTGGCGGTTGGATGGCTCGAGGGCTGGACTAGATGGTCTTAATGGTCTCTTCCAACCTTACAATCACGAGGTTTGGTGTGAGGAGCCCCATTTCAGACAAGAACGCCCGTCCTGAGGTTAAGGCACGGCAGCGGGGCCGCGTGCTGTCGGAGCGCTCCGCTGCGGGAGGGACGCGCGTGAGGGACACCTGAGCGAGGGAAGGGAGGGTGCGATTAGCATCAGTGGTTCTGCCAGCTAAGCCAGAATTGCAAGAGCTGTCAATCCTCATGCCTGAAAGCATTAGCTGATCACCAGCTGGGTGAGGAAGAAATCTATTCCTTTGGGGTCCGTTTCTATAGACCTTTCAGATGCAAAATTCCTCCTTTTTTAATGGTGGGGTTGGCCTAGGAAGGTGCTGGCCAATTACGGGAGCTGTGCAGCTTTGTCTGAGGCACGCAGCATTGACCACTGCTGGAGACGGGCGAGCCGATTAGAGAGCCTGACTCCTTCGCCGCGGCAATTACCATGTTACTAATTGCTGAACCAAAATTAACCAAATAAAGTTAGAGTCTCTCAAGTTCAGGGAAAGGAATTGCGTCGTTAAGCCCTTATTTCACGATATTGGAGGCGGGCAGCATGGCTGACAAAGGATCAAAGAGGGCTCTGGGCAGGGCTGTGGCCCCACTGGGCCTCACCAGCTCCCGTAGCCTCCTGACGGCCACCTCTGGGTGAGGATGGTCTCCGTGGCCGTGTTGTGCCATCGGTACCTTTGGGTGGAGGGGATGCTTGAGGACATGCCGAGACTCTGAGCCCCAGGGCTGCCCCACATCTAACTCTGCTCTGTCCTCGCAGCCCCCAGTACCCAGCCAGACCTCCTCCTACTCTTGCATGCTGCCCACCAGCCCGTCGGTGAACGGCCGGAGCTATGACACCTACACCCCTCCGCACATGCAGACACACATGAATAGCCAGCCCATGGGCACCTCTGGCACCACTTCCACAGGTGAGCGAGCGGGCCCTGCTGGGAAGGGGTGGGAGGTGCTGGGTTACTGAGGCCATGCCCATAGCGGGGTGGTGGGAGGCTTCTGGGGGGGCCCTAGCCTTGCACAGACCTTGGTGTGGCTGAGCACAGCAGCACTCACTGGGTGTGAGGCATTGGCACAGCCGTGCTCACTGCAAAGTGAAGCGTGTGCTGGGCTGAGCACGTCACTGCCATGACTGCACCAAAGGATGCTGCTTGCCAGGGCTCTGTTATCTAACAGGAAGGTAACTGTGGGATTACTGACCTCTGCTAATAAAGCACGACAGGGTAAAAGGTTGTCAGCATCACTGGGAGCAACAGAGGAACATTTAAAAACTAGGAATGCTCGGTGTATTTTGGGCTGAGTTCCCAGTGGATAGCATCGAGCTGGGGCTCTGCCACTTACCTCAAACACAACAGTTTAGACATAACAGCTCGGCTAGATGCACACAGGCTTTGAAAGCATATCTTCCCCCAGCCCAATCCCGCAGGCTGGTGGATACAAAACTTCATACAAACCTGAAATGGGTGAGCAAAAATAGTGCTATGTATAGAAAAGCTAAAATATCCATTTTCCCACTCAATTTCCAGGTCTCATTTCCCCTGGAGTGTCAGTTCCAGTTCAAGTTCCTGGCAGTGAACCTGATATGTCTCAGTACTGGCCAAGATTACAGTAAAACATGTGTTAATTCCGTAAATGACTGTATGGACAACAGTTGGATGTTCAGCAGTATTTTCTAAAGGAAGAATGGCTCTCAGAGTACTTCTGTACTGCAACTGTGCCCTACGCTGTAACACATGGAAAAGACTCTAACATGGACCTTTGTACACTGAAGGCATTATATCGGTTGGAACAAATCTTCATTTTGGTATCCAAACTTTTATTCATTTTGGTGTATTATTTGTAAATGGGCATTTGTATGTTATAATGAAAAAAAAAAAAAAGAACAATGTAGACTGGATGGATGTTTGATCTGTGTTGGTCATGAAGTTGTTTTAAGAAAAAAAAAAAGAAAAGAAAAGAAAAAAAAAAAAAAAAAGAAGCCATGATCAACAAGCTTTGCCACGAATTTAAGAGTTTTATCAAGATATATCGAATACTTCTACCAATCTGTTCATAGATTATGGATTGACGTTCCAAGTTTGTATCATTCCATTGCATATAATTAAACCTGGAACAATACGCACTAGATTTATGTAAGAAAAATATCTGTTGGTATTTCCAAAGGTTGTTAACAGATGAAGCTATGTGCAAACAAGGGTTAAGAGAGAACTTCGACGGAGAAAAGAGTTTGATAGATAAAAGGTAGATTGTGTCTTCGATATAATCCAATTTGTTTTATGTCAAAATGTAAGTATTTGTCTTCCCTAGAAATCTCCCAGAATGATTTCTATAATAAAGTTAATTTCATTTATATTTGACAAGAATATTCTATAGATGTTTTATACACATTTTCATGCATCATACGTTTCTTTTTGGTCGGCAAAAGTTAATTGTTCTTAGATATAGTTGTACTACTGTTCACAGTCCAATCATTTTTGTGCATCTAGAATTCATTCCTAATCAATTAAAAGTGCTTGCAAGAGTTTTAAACTTAAGTGTTTTGAAGTTGTTCACAACTACATATCAGAATTAACCATTGTTGATTGTAAAAACCATGCCAAAGCCTTTGTATTTCCTTTATTATACTATTTTCTTTTTAACCTTATAGTGTGGTGTTGCAAATTTTGTTACTGTGCTAGGTCAACCTCACTCAGTTTAATGTCGAGCCTATTTTCCGCTTGCAGTCAGGAGGGTTCTCACGAACCTCTGGCACCTCCAGCAGCCCGTAATTGGGGCTGATGGAAAGAGGATGCGTTCTCGTCTCTTAACTGCAGTCAGGGAGCAGGAGGCTGTGGGTTTAGCCTGCGTTTGTGGGCTGCTCTCAAGGAACGGCAGAGCTGAGCTGGGCTCCCGGCCGGCAGCTCGAGCCGCGCTGCTGTGTTTACACGTGGCATACGCAGAAATGCATATGTGCACAAATGTACGTTCCCGGCTTCTAAAAACCGTTTTTGTTAGGATGTTTGAGAAGAGAAAACAAGCTGTGTTTTTAACAAGCTCTTTGGGAGAGTGAATACCGTCCTTTTGTACCGCCACACAGCACAATCCTAGTGTAATTTTCCATTGAACTTGTAACCTGGTTAATACCTCAATGCGCTTTGTGTGAGGGTTGTTAGTGTGGGCGTGGGTGGAGAGCTGCATGTCAAGGAATAATGAGAGAAGACAAATCAACAGGCAGCAACAATGCGAGCTGGGACTGGCTAGTGAAAGCTGGAGGCCTTTAGTCACTGGCAGGAAAGCCAAACATTCCCGGAGCCCGAGCCTGGCTCATTGTGGTGCTGCCGGCTCTGGCCATGCTGTGCTGAAACACGGCTCTCGCGCCTGAAAGGCCGGGATGTGGGGAGCACCGAGTCAGAGCCCAGCCCTCACAAACAGCCTTTGTGAAGCAGAGATGCTATCGGGGCCAGTTATGTTGTCCTTTCTGCTCGCTCCAGCACATTTGTAGTGGCAGATAACTCCTCGCCATGAAGCCAGAGAACCAAGTCTAGGGCTGCCTGCAGACGGGGTCACACACACGGAGGGGCCGAGTCCTTCAGGGACAAAGAGTGGCCATGCTCAAAGCATGATATGATAGCTCGTAACATTGAGAGCAGGACCATTAGGTTAAAATATTTCTTTTTAATTGATGCCGGTCAGTCGTTAGATCAACTGTAAATAGTTTTAATTATCTGGAAGCTATCCATTTGAGAATGTTAATTACACAGGGAATTTATTTTTATTTATATCTACGTTGGTCAGACGCGTGCCCTTGCATTGTGTGTTATTTCCTGTTTCTGGCTGGATTGCAGCAACACTGCAGTGGGCAGGTCCCTCATGCATGGCGAACTTGACCCAGGAACAGCTGATGGGACGTGCAAGCCCAGCGGTCATGGCCCACTTGCCGTGTCTATCTCCACCACCGCAGCCTGTTCCTCAACACCAGCTCCCAGAGCATGAGCTGCCCGTGGCTGGACGACTGCTCTTGGCGATGGGGGTGGGCAGGGAGCCCCTGTCCCGTGCATCGCATTCTCCTGAAGGAGGCAGGGCCTTGCGGTTATTTGGGCAGCAGAGAGGAGAGCTTTCTGGCTCGCTGGCTTGCTGTTGTGCCCCGCGGAAGCAGGTCGGCAGGGAAGGCCACGGCTGGCCGCACATCGGGGAGCAGGAGGGACACGGCGAGCCTGGAGAGCGGTGTGCCGGGGGTTTAGGGCTGCCGTGCCTGCTCTGTGGTTGGGGGTTTTCCCCAGGCTGGGGGCTTGCCAGTGTGGTGTAGAAGGGAGCTGCGTGCGGCTGCAGCTGCCTTGTCCAGCAGCACGAGGAACAAACTGAAAGCTCTAGCATGCTCTGAGCGGTATCTAAAGCCCATTCGCATCCCTCTTCTTCTTCCAGAGCTATGTAGCTTGCTAAGCCTGATACCCACCGCCGTGTGCTGCTCAGCCTAACACAGCTATTTCCAAGGATCTCTGCCTTTTACCACTTAAATCAGTGGAAGCTTCGCTATTGATTTCAGTAAGAACGAGGCATTTCTGTGCATTGGGTTAAAATGTATTTCATAATAACACCTTATACTTTATTTATAAGCCCCTCCTAAGGCATTTCACAAATTATAGTCACACAAGAATTGATGTGTGAGCGCTGTCTTAATAACACCGTATTTTGTATTTCAAATATTGTGTTCCAGATACAATATTTACATCACAAGTGAAAAGGCTGCTAACCTACCCGTTATTGTTCTGAGCAGACAGATGATGAGCCACAGTGCTCACAGCCACGCGTGCGGTGGAGCCCGTGGCGGCACTGCCTCGCACTGCGCTGATCCGGGTTTGGTTCTGGAAGGTAAGCAGCAGTCAGACTGTAATGCCTGGCAGGCAGCAGAAAGGGGACTGCACCCCTTTTTTCCTCTTTATCTGGGTCTCTGTTTATAAAAATATATAAGTGCTGGTTTAATTTGGGCAGTGTAATGTGGGGTTGATCTTTTGGGAAGATGCTGCCATTGCAGAAACGAGCCTGGGACTGGTAACACACAGAACCCTGCCCCAGAGTTTTCAGCCATCAGTCCTACTTCATGCTCTTTTTGTGTCTCTAGATTTTTTTTTTTTTTCTGATTTCTTAGGTATTGCAGGCTGAAATACATTGTTTTGTTTTCACTAGGAAATAAGAGCAGTTTTAGAGTTGTGCTGAGGTTTGAATTCGATCTGTGCTTCCAGATCTGTACAAACAGCAGTAGGAAAGCTGAAACAATATCACTCTTTTCCTTTTTTTCCCCCGTTTGTTTCCCTTTGATGTTGTGCTCAGCTCCAGCAGCTGCACATCGCTCCACACACAGCTAGTGAGGCTCTTCTGCTCTCAAAGTGGTGTAGCATCTTTTTAAACAGCTTTTCTTTGACAAGACACCTGCTAAATGAGCACCCGTAGCCACGTTCCTCATTGGAGGTGCAATCAGCGCTGACAAATACCCCAGTACAACCCTCCCTCCCAGCAGGGAGAGGTGTAGGAATGGAGGATGAGGAGCAGAGTCCATGATGGCCGCTCGGCCTTGTCTCCCTGTATGCTGCAAATCTTGCTTTCTCTGGATCTTCATCAGGAACCCGCAGTGTCTGTGCTGCGCTGTGCTCTGCTTGCAGATAGAAACCACGCAGATAGAAGCCACGTCTCCTCGCCCCGCATGCAGCCCAATCCCCTCGGCCAGGCCCCAACCACTCCGCAGGCTCCCCATGGCTGGAGGAGCGGGCAGCCGCACGCAGGCCTCCAGCAGAGGCTGCCTTGCCTCCAGGCACCTGACAGCCCTCACGTACGCCCCAGCAGCCGTGCTGTGAGGGCTGCAGGCTGCGGTTCCCCTCCCCGGGGACGACGAGCTCTTCCAGCTGCACCCGCGGAGGTGGGAGATGCGCAGATAACGTCCACCGTGTCAGCCCTGTGCTGATGGATTCTGAGACACTTCTGAGCAGTTATTCCACAGAAAGTGCACATGGGGCACCAGGATTACGATTTACACGGAACTCTTTTATCCCTAATGTTTCTCTGCAAATTTGGCTCCATATCCAGATTCATATCCTGTAGTCAGCAGCTCTGTGATTCGCATTCTGCAGGGGAGGGCTTATTTATTTTTAAAACTCTCTCTGCCAGATTGGATTAAATAAAAGATCAGTCATTTAAGTTTTATAATTTTTTTTTTTTTTTTGCTTTTAAAGAAGCAAGTTGTCCCCTTGGATTTCTCTGAATTGAAGTCAATACCATCCCTTTGCAGATGAGGCATTCAGACCCCAGCATCTCTCCTTAAAGCAGGCTTCTCCTGGGCCCCATGGCTTTCTGGTCCATGATTCACCTGCTCCATGCTGGTGTTCACCAACAAGGGTTTGGGCAAAGGCAGATCGAAAACTCCACATGGCCAGGCCTACATATATTTCCTGGCTGTGTTTACCTGCCGTGCTCTCCACCATGCTCTAATTGTGTCTACCAACGACACTACTTGTTCTTTACCCCCTTTCCCAGTGTTTGACCGTGCTGAAGTCTTCTCTGATACCTTGATGCTGCCATGTTTCAGGCTCTGTGCTGGTCACCCTTTGTGAGTAGTCTGGAGGGTGTTGGGGAAGCCTCTGTGTCTTCTGTTCAACAGGCCTACCCCCAAAAAATTCACATCAGAGCTTTCTTTGCTGTGCTCCGCTCCAATCTGAGTCCAAAGAAAAAAAAAAAATGCTAAAACTGCACTGAAGTTTGCCTGCTTAAAGACTTCTGAAGAGAATACCTGATGCCTTCCTTTGGTGCTGACAGAATTCTGAGTGCACAAAATCAAACTCTGCCACATTATTTTGTGAAGATTTTTTTTTTAAATTCTTGTTACATTTGGGATTTAACATTCAATGCTGTGAGACATGACTCTTTTTTTTTTTTTTTTTAAATATTATTTAAATATTATAGGAATACACAGACACATATTCTCCAGATCTGATACTGTTTTAACAAAGATCCTCTGGACCTAATCTTACCAGCTTGCTCTTCACCTAAAGCTGCACTGATTTCCCAGAGACCTGAAGTTCCACAGTGCCGGAATGCCCATTTGCAAAAACGTGTAGAAAGCACAAAAGATGTCTTTGTTTTGATAGGAACAGGAGGTCTGCAAATGAGCTTGATGTGCCTAAAAACTTTCAAAATTGTTTAAAAGCAGAGTTTTAATAAGTGGACAAGTTGTCAGCAGATGCTCAGGACGTTTGGTGCACACCGCTTCTGAAATTCTGCCTGTCCACCCAGATGTGGGAATACAGACAGAGGCATCCACTACACAAGGAACCGTGTTTGGAAAAAATGGAGCTCAACATTTGCTTATATTAGACTAGAAACTGAAATTAATTACTATGGAATTTTAAAATTTTCTTCCCATTCAAGTTGCCTTTTTTTTTTTTTTACATGACGAGGATTCACTTTCATTCCCTTACTCTACACAAGTCCTCTTATTATTGATTAAGCACCATCATGTGCTCAGTGTGATTAAAAAAGAAATGCAGGCCTGGCTCTCAGGTAGCTCACAAAAGAAAACAAAAAACCTCAAGAAATATCATGGGGGCAGAACTTGTTTCCACATCTTGGAGACATAGAAGCCTTTCCCCCCATTCTTTATGTGCCCTGTGCAATGATTCTTCTTCATCACAGGCAAAGGAAGAGCATTTTACTAGATTTCCAACATTTGATCCTGGAGAAATATATATATTGTGTGTGTAATATTTGTAAGACAGATAAATGTCTAAAGGGATGCATTGCAACCTTGTGGCTTCAGGAAGGCTTGATTACAGCTCACTCTTCAGTACTGGCATAGTACAGGATTCTTGTAAGTAGACGTGCACTTCTCCAGAAGCATTTGGAACAGCATCACTACTTTATATTAAATTTAAAGCTGAAACTGGTGCTGTACCACAATATGTCTCAAGTTTGAAGTAGCTGAATGCCCATTTACCTGTATCCACTATTACAGATAATTGAATTCAGCTGCATCCTTGAAATTGCTTTTGTAATTTCTTTACAAGTGTAGTAAAAGACTTAATCTATCATAACATTCTTCTCATGTTTCAAATACTTACGCCTTGAAAACCTCAGCGGAACAGAAATTACATAACGAATTTTTATCAGACATATTAGAAGACACAATGCTTTAACTTTCATGATTGCTCCTTACTGCGTGTCACAATTACATTCAGCTCGGGCAATAACTGCAGTGGGAATGTTGTCACTGCAGCAGAATCCTTCTTTCCCTCTTGAGTTTGATGGTTTCGGTTTGTAACCTGTCAAAATAAGGGAAGTTGTGCCTGAAAATTCCAACAAACAGAAAAGCCTTGTACCATCACCCCTATGGAGAGAACCCTTGGAACACTGCAGGGCCACTGCCATCTGCACAGGGCTGCCACTGCCCTGCAGCACAGGGCTGCAACGATGCGGGATGCAGCTGGTAGCACACCATGACAGCCTGCCAACAGAGCCCGCCGTAGCCTGTCTGCCATTACCCGAGCTGCACTTCTTAGCTCTGTTTTGTCTTCAAGCCAAGAGAAGAAAGAGCCGGAGGATACTTTGGTGTACAGGAGCTTGACATTCAAAGGGTGGCTATGGGAGATCTGACAAAATCGCCACCTCTGCCTCCTGAGCCCAAAGTGAGCTGGGGCACTTTTGGTGCAGAACGGCACCTGCGCCCACGTGGCATCGCTGCATCCTCCATTTAGAGATGAGCCGAGTCACTGTCACATGTTGTTGTAACTGATACGGTGTTTTGGAAGGAAAGAAGGAGAATTTTGCTACATCTTTTTGCCTTAGGTAAACACCACGGTACATCTGTATGCCGCGACACTTATTTCACAAAGCATGTCTAGTGGATCAGAAAAAAGATTAATCCAGATTTGCAGGAGGAGCTCCTTTTATTACTAAAATAATTGTTAGCGTGTGAAGCTATGGAAGCTTCTGAAATTCATGTCTTACAAATGCACGGGAATTGCAGGCGGACGCGTGATGCACACACTGCTCGCTAGCAATTCTCGGCTAATACGCTAACTAGAAATGGTCTGTGACTTCCATGATATTTTCTCTCCTCCGTGTTAGGTCAGTGACCTATTTCAGTTTGTTGGCAGCAATTCCCGGGTCTCGTGACTTTGTATTTCACAAAGGAACACTGTGTTTTGTGTTATTTACATTAAAAAGGCGAAATATGTAAAACTTCGCCTTTGTTAAAAATCACTTTACCCCAAGTATTTGAATCACTTCACGCTTTCAAAAGGCACAATTAAGTATCTAATGAGAACTTCCATTCAAGGTAACACATAATATAAAAAGAAAAAAAAATGTTTGAGACATCAGCGATAATATTTTAAATATATTGGCATAGGAAAGCAGATGTCTTCTTGCTTTATTAAACTGACAGTTCAGTTCTGAAACTTTATTTTGAAAAGATTAAAAAAAAAAAAAGTGTGTCTTTAGAAATAAAAAATATAACAGGCATATCTAAAAAACATAGAAGAGAAAACCTGATTGTTACTACTAATGAAATAGCTGATGACAAAATAGTAGTCTTTTTGATTTTGATCACAAAAAATAAACTGGTAGTGACAGGATATGATGGATAGATTTGACATCCTGGCAAATCACTGTCATTGATTCAATTATTCTAATTCAGAATAAAAGCTGTATACAGTATGTGTTTATGCTACAGTGGAGTTTTTTAAGTGATTGACATTCATCATATTAGTTAGACAGTTTTAAAAGCTGTGTCTTTGTTTTACACGGTGTTGTCAAAGAAAAAAAATGAAGTAGAACCTGGACTGCATAAGAAAAAAGCAAGCCACTTAACCAACTCTTGGTTCCCAACCCATCAAAATAAGTTAGCATTGCTGCATCACATTAACACGTTCTCCGAAAAGTCAATTTCACTCCAGCCATGTAATATACTATTAGAAAGACAAAAATCTGCAACTGTAATACAATCTTACAGTTGGGTGGCTTGCAAGTTCGGCAGAGAAGAATATATTACCTTTCAAAATGGAAGGAAGCCTCAGAAGAAACAATGCAAACCACTTTAATTTACAGGTCAGCATTGCTCCACCGTTCTTTTGTTTGATGGTACGTACACGGAGATGCATACAGAGCAGCTGCAAGTTCACAAGCAGAACATATACGATGGTAAAGGAGCCCAAATTACTTTTGTGCTCTGCCCTGCTTTAGACCAGCATGTTGTGATACTCTTCCCCAAGCTCAAATGCACTCTTCTGGTATTCCAGCATTAATGTAGCTGTCGGCTTGAATTTCAATCTTGAATTATGTCTGTTGACATAATTTCATAGTGCTGACTTCAATTGTTCAGGATTACTGTTTTGAACTACATAAGGAAATCAATTCTTTTTTCTACGTTTAGTAAATTCCATTCAAGTGCATTTTAATACATGTATTAACCCAAAAGGCAAACTAATTATCTATAATATATTCCTATTAAAAAAACCCAACAATTCTCAATTACTGGCACATCAGAATAAAACCTAAATTAATTGTTACACATTACATAAAACACCCAAAGTATTTCCTGAAATTTCCTCATAGTATTTCAGCTGCAAAAAAGAATGGTTTTAAAAACAGTAAGTGTGCAGTTAGATCTTGGAATAGCATGTGATAACAAATTGCTTACTTTCATTCATTCGTCTCCATAAACAGTCCAACTTAACTTATTAGTCACACTGAATGTTAAAGGCATGGATGTACAAATTCCACCATGAAAAAAATCTTTTATTTTTATTATTAAAAAAACAGAAATGAAGGAGCAATATTCATTTTCATATTTGAAGGAAAGGATAAAAACACTGTACATTTCCAGTAGGGCAGAACAATGGCAGGAACCAACATAACAGAAGCTTTAACCAAAAGCAAAATCCAATCAAGCCCCAAATTAGCACAAAGAAACCAGGACAAAAAAAAAATAAGGCACCATATGATAACGTGTATTTTTAAAGACTGCTGGGTCAAATCATTAAGAAAAATATTTATATAAGTCATTAACACTCATAATTAGAGTGTCATACAAATCTGAGTGGAACTGCTAAGTAGAAATCACTAGAAGTCCAGGTGCTTCTTGCCGATGGCCATAGCACCACATCCTGAGCTCAGCAGTTTGGCGGATTCTGCCAGATCCTGTTTGCTTGAGCGGCTCACTGTGTCTGACAAGTCTGGAGGCAAGTGCAGGCGCTGTGGCAGGAGGTTTTCAGGAGGGAGAGCAGAAAGAGAGAGGGAAAACAGGGAGAAAAAAAATGAGAGTAATTGCAGCGGAATTCATTTTCCATAGCATATTTCCAAATGCACTTTTTCCTGATTGTTTGACGTTCACGCGCACAAAAATGTATCCTATCCTCCTATCCATGTATGCTTCTAGGCTGACCTGGAAATAGCTTTGTACGTTTTCATTGTGTGCTTCAACGCAGTTCAGGGTTCTGTAAATCAGAATACATTTTTCTTCAGGAAAATTTTCTAAACATAATCCAAATTTGCTGGAGGTATTTAACCACATCTCCACAATTTTCCCTGAAAAACAAACACTGCAGCATATGCTTCCATTTCTGTGTCATGACAGTATACACGTAGCTTAACTTCACGCACTTATGCACGCTTTGTGGCAGAGTTTGAAAATAAATGATAAAATAAACGATGCACTGGACAGAAGATAGAGAGGGATCACCCTGACTGCAACACCACCCCACTTCATCCTCATGTCCTGCTGACAGCGCTCAGTGAAAACTACCAGTGACATTAGCTGCATTTCCACAAGGCAATCAGACATGGTAAACAAGCTCTGCTGTCCCTTCTGAGCTGCAGGAACATGGCATCCATTTTGCTGGTGAGGACACCAAGGCACAGGTTCCAATTGCCCAGAAGCACAGAGCTCTTGCACGATAACCCTTATGGATCAGCTGTGACAAAAATACTCCCACTCTCTCCCTGAGGATTCCTTTACACTGGCGATAAATAGCAGTACGAGTTAGCTATGGTAACACAAGGTGAAAATTAATGTAATACGGAGGCTTTGGTTTGTGAATTACTGGCTGGCTTTTGGACAGTGTGGTGCTGAATGCCAGCAGCTGAGGCTGCTGAGCATCCTTCCACACCGTGCAATTATTTATGGCACCGATATCATGGAAGAAGCGAGTTCCTTGAAAGATTTAGCAGGCAGAGCCTGAGCTGCGCAGCTTTCTGAAGGGAGCAGGGCAACAGTGATAGCTCCAGTGCTCTACTAGGCGGTGCAGACCATGCTTATGCCAACTTCTGCTGTATTTTTGCTTTTGTCACAACACAGAAACATACACAGCTGCCCTTAATTTGATACTTTTGCTACTTTTCTCATAGGAAAAAAGGGATCTTGACATATCTACAGGTAAGCCTCAATATCAGGGCTCTTGCCCATCACCCTGTTAACTCAGGCTGGCAGGGCACCATGTACCTGCAGGCCCCTGCAGGACTCAGATGGGAAAAGTCAAAACGAAGACTGCTCAGATTGGGTGGTGAGACTGAATTAAGCTTTCACAGTTGAATGTGCTATGATACAGCGTTTAGTTACATACACATATACTCTTTTCCTCCCATCTAATTCAGTGAGGAGGATGCACACTGCTCACTTAGGGACCAGCTATTCAGAATTTTGTTTTCTTGTCACTGTTTGCTCTGAGCTTTTTCTGACATAGTTATTGTATGCTATTCAGGACTCGTTCTGAAGACAGAATGGCATTTTGCATGTTAGTATATAGCACTAGAACGCTTCATAAATACCAGCGATGGTATTTTCCTGATATTCCTGTGAGATAAGGCAGCAAAGATACCTTCATGTCATGGATAGGGAATCAAGGCACACAAAACATGGCAAAAGGTATCCGCTCATTTCAGGAACATACCCCGAGCCATTCAGGACTTGACTGCCCATCGTGCTTCCCATGATCAACCACAGCTTCCAGCTGCACTGCAAGCACCCGGCAGTTCTTCAGGAGCTCCAAGCCAGGGCTTCAGACACCGAGTAGGAGCACAGAAATACAAACCCTGTGCTGAAATGACCTGGTCACCCAGCAGCTCGGTGGGACGAGATGAGACACTTTCCAAGACATCCTCCTACTGTCTTCGTTACAGCACCATTCTTTCCACAGGTCTTGCCCTCTCTACAGGTCAACTGTCAGGTACTACAGTGAACGGCACATCTCCAGCAGCGTGCCTCGCTGCATATGCCACCTTCACCCTCAGATCAGGTGCATTCTGAGCAATATACAGCAGCAGGTTCCTCTGAAAGCAGCTGACTACTATCCTGACACTAAGATCTGAAACCCAGCACACAAATGCTACATCTGAACAAAGCCCCAGTAGGCATCTCAGGATGCAACTCCTTATGTTTTCTGTGTGCAGCTTCAAAACATATTAACCCTGAAAAATATTTTAACACCATAAAAAAAAATTGCAAGCTTCTGAACACAGACAAACTGGAAATGCATCACGTGGCATTACAGAGGCATCTGAGGGATGAGCAACAGCCCTGTAGTTTTGGCAGCACTGCAGGACCTGTGCTCACACAGTAAGTGAGAGCTTGAATAGGCTGTGATCCTTTCTGAGCACCAGCATTACAGAGTGGGCAGACACTGTCACAGATATTTGCTGACCACAGAGAAACAGCCGCATTTAAAGTTCCAGTTTTGGACAAAGTGTTTCCTGGTGGACAAACTTCTCTGTTGTTTCAGAGGCTCCCTTTCAGTCTCTCTCATTGCTGTGACTGGCTTTGCCCACTGAGGCCTCCGACCCCGCAGCTGGTTTTCATAAGAAAGCATCCCTCCTCCAGCTACCTGCACCCCAGCCACTTTCAGCTTTCTGCTCCCAACCCCTCCACTCACATTTTGCAGAATCACAGAATCATTAAGCTTGGAAATGACCACTGTCAACCCAGCCGTTTCTCCCAGTCCTGCCTTTTTCTCACTCCTTTCTGCCCATATTCCACTCCCTGCTCAGATTCCTGAAGCTGTGGTCCCAGGCCACCCACCCTTGCCTCAGCCCCTCCACCTTGTCCTCCTCTGGGGCTGTGTCTGCAGTCCTGAGCACGCAGCACATGATGTCTGTGTTTGAGCTGTAGCTGTGACTGGCACACGGGTACAATCTGCTGGCGCTTCCCACTGCTCCCAGGTCAGGTCAGGAGGGCTTTGCAGTAATAGGCACAATTACACAGAACACAGCTAAGCACACAGCTTCAGGGCATGCCTTACGAAAGGAAAACAGCTCAGACAAAACTTATTGCATACTTTGCCTTACTTTGCTTCTGCTCCTCCCTCTCGGCCTGAAGAAAACTTCTAATGACTTCATTTGTTCTCAATGTGGAAAAAAAAGTAGAAGAGGAAGATAAGAAGATGTAAAGTGTCAGGCCAGAGGGGACACTGGGCAATCCTTTAGTCCTAGTGAAATCTCTTATTGAACCTCTGTAGTAGAAACAGTAATTGGTTCACCAAAGTACTTTACATTTTTGTGGAAATATATGTCTGTGTGAGGTACAGATTACTTTTATACTGGATAAAATACTCATAAATAACTGAAGTCCAAGACATTAAAGGAACAGCAATAGTTCATTAATTGAGGACAAGTAAGAGAAAAAATTCTTGGAAATTCTTTAAGTATAAAAATATTTAGTAATAATACAGTAACCAAATATATATATAGGCAAAGAACTAAACACCAAATAGTTCTTCTTTATATCTCTCCAAAACCATCACTGTATTATAAGTGTAATTCTATAGCAGACAAATCAATGGTAACATCAGTGATGCAATATCACCGAGTCCGATCAGAAGAAGAGGTGGGAGATTGATCTTGAGATATACTAAAGCAACCAACCTTGTGATTCTGCTAACACTGACATGAAAATTTTAACTGAGCCCAAATTTCTGAAATTGCAACTTTAAACGAATAAATCTTCATAATTCTATTTGGATGTCCGACCAAAAAATTGCTTATTAGTCTACTATGGCTACAGTCCTGCCTTGGGGCAGGGAGATGGGTGAATGACCTCTCTAGATCCCTTCCAGTTCCATTTGCTGCAACTCTGTGAAGACTGAAGTCACCAAAGCCTAAGGGATTTGGTTCAGGGGGAAGAGGAGGGTGGGGAGAAGAATTTTAGGAATGCTGGGAAAATGAAAGATGCAGGCTTCTAGTCGGGGAGCTTAATATCCTACTCACTTCTCTTTGACAAGCATGCACAGAGGTACAGCAGTTCATCTGTTATTGCTTCCTTTTCTGCTTATGATGCCCATAATGCATTATGCTTTCTTTTTATATCTTTTTTTTTTACCGCCTCATTTATATTGGTTAGTATGTACTTTGACTACCATGTACCTAGGAAAAGACTTGGCATTTTTGTAGGTGACATGAAAAAGATGGGTTCAAGGAGAAAGCTGCAGGAGGCTGTAATGCAGCTTTATAAAGCCTCCTCTTGCAAGAACCTGGTTTCTTACTTGAAAATAATCAAACTGTCAAGTGATTGTCACCGTCCCCTGTCTGGAAACAGATTCCTGGATAAAGAATAAGACACCATGGGCAGGCTGGGGAGAAGGACATTCCATCTGGAAATGCAAACCAGGAATGCATACTTTAAGGAACGAGGGAGCCCGTGGAGGATGCACAGCCCCGCGCTGCTCTGCTACCCATGCTGAGCATGTTACCTGCACTAGCCTCACTAGACTTTGTGTTTCCTGCCTTCCTCACGGGTCACTGCCCAGCATGGGAACCAGCTGTTCTTTTTGGCGAAAACAAATTGCTGTCTTGAGGTTAAATACAGAAGATGTGCAGGTATGAAATTAAATCTCTTCCAGAAAGAAGAGCTTGCTCAAATGCTTGACGTGGAGGTGGCTTATGTTTTGGCTTCTTCTCTTGCCAGCTTCCAAGTCCAGAGCCACCAGAGATGTGTACCACGGTGAAAAGATTTACATTTTGATATGACATGCAGTCTAATGGAGTGACATAGCACTAGTGTTGACATTCACTCAACAACAACATTACAGTATCACTATGAAAAGATGCAAAACTCTTACTAAGGTCACAAATTCTAAAAATACTTCTGAGTTGATGTAAGTTCATTTCTCAGTGGCACAGCAGAAAGCCCTTCACTACTGAGGAAGCTGCAAACTCTCACTGCAAGTCATCCCAGCCCAGCCAAGGCCTGGGTCAGGCAGAAATCACAGGGTAGTGCTGGACTTGGGCTACGGCTCACATCTCACAGTCCATGTGTACTTTTAACCTGTGGCAAGGATGGTGCCAAACTATCATCCCACAAATGCAGTGAGGCCTTAGGCAAACTGTGTTAAAACCAGTTTATTAAGAATCTCACATTACATTTCTTCTCAGTATTTCCATGAAATGAAGAGACAAACCAGCAGGTAGCTGTATTTCTGTATAGTGGACAAGAACTCATCTTGCTTACAGATATTCACGTATGTTTCATTGCCATTTAAAAATCACCATTAGGTAAATATTTTCTAAATTGATTATAAAGATAAAATACTTTAAAAGAGCATGCTAAAATTTTCTGCTTTACAGGTAACTGTGATTGACTTATAACTAATCAGGACAATACCTACCCATGTTAAAATAAGCACACCTATCATATGCGTTTCCTATTTCTTTTTTTAAGTTGAAGCACAATCGGAACTGTCAAAATTAATTATTGTTAACATCAGGTGATGAGAGAAGGCTTTCAGTAAGAAATATACTTGTACCTACATATCCCCATCTGCTTGCTAAGGGACACATCGCTACCATGAAAATAATTTTTATACATAGCTAACAGCTCTTAATATATCCCAACACAATTATAAAAGCCTTACGTCCCATCACTTACAGAACATAAGATAAAACAAGAGTAATTCTGACTTCCAGCTTATTTTCAAGGCAGTGATGTTCTGCCTTGATGTTCTGTAGGTTTCCAATACTACAAAAAGTATTCAAATAGACCTAAAACAAAGAACAATGAAACCACTTCCTCTTGTGATGATTTTGTAAAAGACATTTCACATTACAGAAAGCTGAGTCTCCTTCAGTATGTGCCTTTTCAGGGCAGCCTTCCAGCATACCTCCCATACAGACATACAAGCTGTGCTGACTTGGTGGGATGTGCTGCACGGCACTGCTTCTGTTCTCCAACTAGAAGACTACGTGTCCCATGTCTGGAGTTAAAACTCGATTTCTTTAAGGTGAAAACATCTCAGAGATCATTTGTACCAGAAAAATACTGTGCTGTATGTGTTTGTGTAAAGTGAATCCCTAGAGGGTTCTAGATGCGGAGGAACTTCTGTTAATGCATGAGCAGGCACTGCTGGGTTTTTACACGTGCAGCATTTGTCAATGCTTTACCAAAAACACCAGTGACCAACAGCTGTTTGAACAGACTCTGTCATTCCAAGGAAAGACTCCAAGATGTGCTGAAGATGATTTGCTACATGGGAAGGAATTGAAGGGAAAGAGAAAAATATCACAAGATTTCCATTCTCTGATGCTTGAGAATTCCAAGCCTTAGTTTGGCAATGGAGCACTTAAATCATGCTTACAAGAGACAGCCACACTTTATATCACAGTTGTAATCTTTGCATGGTGAAGAAGCTTCCCATGCCATAAAGGGGCCTGGAATACTCACTGATGGCTGTAGGCAGTCCAGATACTACAGATGTTTGGCCAATTATCCCATCCCAAACTCAGGGAAATACAATCAGAATTACATATTTAGCACACAATCATAATACTTATTTACCACGCTCTTTTCAAGCACATATTGAAAGACTGCCTTTGTCCTGAAGAACTTACAGTCTGAATATACAGAGTAGACATAAAGGAAGAATTAAAAGCTGAAATGTACAGGCAGAATGAAAAACATCATGATATATAAATATTGTATTAATGCCAAAGCTTTTTTCTTCTTCTAAGTGGAAAAAAGAGACCACATGTATTCTATCTGAAAAAATATCCTGCATAGAAAGCCAAGTGTAAGAGAACAGGCATAGGGGAAGAAAAGAAAAGAAGTGACAAAAGGAGTGAAAAAAGGGAAAGCTAGCAGGCGTTATTTAGACCAGTTATAGTTATGATTGGAGTTGTAAAAGCTGAAGAGAAATACTGTTCTAAATTCAAAGAGTAGTTCATGGGTCTGATGGCACATATGTAAAGCAAGGAGACTAACACAGATCCTTAGATCTGTTCTTTTTGCTCAACCTCTTCTCCTGAGCTTATGTGGGAGGACTGTGGGACTGTAATGTAAGTCTGAATAATTCTTGGGCTCTCAGGATAGTCCGGATGGACGCTAACGTTCATGTCACATTCTCTTCCCTGATGGATTCATTCAACCTCGTTGCAGCTGTCTACAAGTCAGCTGTCTAACCTATATTATATATTTTGAGATGAATCATTCCTGCAAGTGCTTGCCCATCTCTGTTGCTTGTGCAGGAAAGACGGATGTTCTTTCCTGCAATTCTTAGCTTGAAGAGTAAGAAGCTACGGAGAGGAATTCAGTCCTGCAACTACATGAAACTTCTCACCGAGACTGTGACTCCGCTCCTCTTTCTTTGAATGACATTGCAACATGCCACGAAGTATGAATTTCCTATCACACCACAGATGGCTCACTGGAAATGTTCCAGAGCTGCTGGCGAAGCCCGCGCTGCTCTACGAGAACTTGGGTCTCTCTGCTGAAATGCTTGAGAAGTGTTCAAGCTTCCCAACCAAGACTCCGTGTATGCAAACAAAAGCTGTGTGAGTGAAGAGAGGGGAGAAATAGCATTCAGAAATGGAAGCATCTGTTCTGTGGAAGCCCAACATATTGCAATGTCATTGTCAACCTCTAAAATTTCAGCCTAGCTGGAAAAGTAATCAAATATTAGAGTCCTCATCCAAAGCTATCTGCTAAAGTTCACTGCTGTCTACCAATCTTCTGTCTCTGTTCAAAATTTTTGCTGTGTTTCAGAAAACTCATTAATACATCAATTTAAAGATTATCCTTTCATCTGAGGGTGTGGAACAATACAAATAAACTGATAACAAATGTTTTGCCTCTTAGTAAGATTGCCCAGATTTCAATGCTCTGCAGAGGGGTTGGTTGTGCTCTGAGATATAACTTGCCTCAGCAAGTCTACGTCACAAATGGATCTCAATGCCCAAGCTACCAACTAAAAAAGGAATGATAACAGAACCGCAAATGGACTCTGAATTGAAATTTCTGGACAACACACACTGTCTAGAAGCCTCTATCTGAGTTTGAGTATTTTGAGTTTTACCTTACACTACACGATGTAAAACACACATGCTACGAAAGGCTCTGTTTCAAAGAGACCAGTGCCACAGGTTTGGCAAGTTCCTGCTTAGGAAGAAGTGTGTGGAGGGGGCGGTAAACGAGAATGCAAGCTGGGGGTCATTGCTGCTTTACACTGCGAGTGGCCCGGCACTCGGCAGTCAATCTACTTTTTTAGGTCAGCTGGAATTAGAAAATTTCCATTGCTAGGCAGCACAGCACATCTGCAAAGCATTTCTGGGCTCTCCGAAGCGAGGCACGCGCTGCCCAGAGGAAGATTCATCGCAGGCGGCCGGCCAGAGCCCGCACCCTCCTGAGCAGGCAGTGCTTTGCGAACAGGGGATCTCCCTACCTCTGTGCACAAACACATGACACGACCAGAACACAGCAATTAGCACATTTGTAAAGCTTCAGGGATAGGAACAATTTAAGAGCTTTTTGAAGCAGACTAATTTTCTAGAGCTTTTAATCTTTTTTTTTTTATTTTGCTTTTCGTGCGTAGACAAGTTCTTTGCTACAGGTATTTTCTCAGTCAGCCTGGCAGGAGTAGCACGTGAAGAAAAACAGGGATTATTTAATCACTTTAAAACAGTGCTAGAGATGAAAAAGTGCGGTGTAAGTGCAAACTTATCAGCAATCCTTGCTTTAAAAGCACACGTTACTTACACAGATGATTGTCTTGCTGTTTCACAAAATCCTCCGCACTTAGGAGCCTGGGCTGCCCGGCAGATGACCGGTTTGTTTATGTTTGCAGCTTTTCACAAACTGGAAACTTCAGCTGTGCGACAGTAAATTCAGCTGTCAGATGCTCCACAGCAAAGCAAAAGCCAGGCCAATAGAAAGGAAAGCAAATCTGCTATCATTGTCTGCTCACACTAAAAAAACCTGCAGTGATACTGGAAGGGTGCTCAGTCCCTGTAACCCCCAGGTGAGGTGGAAGAAATTGTAGCATTCGTATTTTGATCTCCTACTTTCAATACTAATTTGTCACGAGTTACCAGGGCTTCAGTTTAAAACCCAAGTTAACGAAGTCCTTTCGTAATGCTTCTACCAAATAACCTTAGACTTCAAAAGCTGCTGAAGTGTAATTTAATATCCACAGTGTTGGAGCAATCTGCTTTGATATGAAAACATCCTGTGGCATATTTTCACCCAGTGACTGATACTGCTTATAGAAAACCCATGAAAACTGCACCGGTGATCCAGTGGTCACATTGACTACCCTGTGGCAGACCGACCCACAAGGGAAAGTTTGAGCCCAGAGTGAGAAGTGGCTGGTGAAGGTTAAAAGACAGGTCACACTAATTGCTTGTGAAATGACTCTACGCTGGACTGTAGGACCCAGTGTAATCTCAAACAAGTGTATTAAATGGGAGTGATAGAAATTGGTATCCTGTTAAATGTAAGTAAAAGAGATTAAAACAAACATTACTATTCATCTGGATGTTGGGGGTAGGGCTGAACATCTGAGCAGCTTCCTATATGAAAGATGTGTTTTGTACAGATACTATATGTCAAATTATAGTTATTTGCTTTCAGATGTTCCTAGCGGTTACTTAGTTTTGCACTTTTCATGTGTCAGTATTTTTTTCATTTTGCTTCTTTATTCCCTACTCCAAGTAAGACTCTTTAGAGCAATAAGATCTTTAAAATCCCTTTAGTGTTTAGAAATGTCAACAATGCAGTCGACTATACTTGATGAATAGGCCAGACAGAAAAACCTGCCTCAAGTTTTCATCTTGAGAGAAGTAAGGTGCTTTGAAGAGCACTTGATTTGAGATTTAGAAGCCTGCTGCTATTCAGCCAGGCACTCTCGAGAGCTGTTAAGTTCTGACCCATAGCAGGAAAATAGGTTGGAGGGAGGGGAGAGAAACTAGTAAGGAATAGGTTTTGTACTCCCTGCATAATTGTTTCCTCTACATACCATTTAAACACTCCTTCCTGTAAATAAATAAAAAAAACAACTGGGAGACCAGGCACCCTTATCACTCTTATTTGAATATTTTGAGTGTAGCTCAAACTTGCCAGGGGGAAAAACCACAGCACTGGATAATCTAAAGGAAAAAAAATATATCTAAATGGTTCTTTCCATTTGAATAGACGGCACTGACATATTCAAGCTTCGTGTTTTTGACAAGAGACATAGAAAACAAAGAGGTTTTCACTTCAAAATACGCAGTGGAAGAAGATGAAATGGTTTGGTTTGCTGTAATTACAAAAAATATTTTTTTTCATCCTTTGCTATCGTTTCCACAGCCTACATCTAATCTCAGTACCAGACTACAATGAGCTCAGTCAACATCATAAAGCGATCAATTCAAAATATCTGCACACCAGTAATAACACCGATGATAAGATGAAAAGACAGCACGCTAAACTGCAAGTTAATCCTTTTATATGAATATCTGTTCTTAAATTAGTTTATTGAGCTCATACATGTGCTCTCTCACTCACAGTACAGTACTTTAACTTCATAACTGGCTTCTTTGAGTAAGATCTTACTTTGTAAGCTAACAGCAACTGGCCACATTATCTGGACAAATGTCTCACTGGCCTCTTCTGCCCTACTTTCTAAATCTCTGAGTTTCATAGAGACGTAAAAGACAAAAAGTAGGTAATTTCCGTGCTGAACAAAAGGATTTTTGAAGTAGTATAAATTACTGGCCTTTCTAAGAAGGCTGTCTTTCCCAGCAAACCAGGTAATCCAATCCAGCTCAAGTAATTAATGGCATCCTCCGACAGCTAACAGTAACGGCAGTACACAATTCAGTGAACTCAGGAGAAACATTTCTATGGGTTTTCAAAAGCTGTGACACTCTGTTTCCTGAGTTAGAATACATTTGGGGAGTTGCATTAAAATATTAATTATTATACAGTCATTACTGCCACAGTAGCTATTTTGTGCTAATTGATAAACTCCTCTACATTTGAGACTAAAATAAAGATCGAGTTTCCCGTATGGTCCTTCTTACCTGGGAATATTTGTCTATGAATTTATCACCCTTGTAAGCCCAGTGAATGTTTTACATTTAGTAATCCTTGCATAAGAACAGCAAGACTTTAAAAAATGGAATATACGGTGAACAGACAAAGGCAGGAAACTGCTTACTGACCAATAGTGCTGGTGGCTTTTCTGGCCAGAAGAAGCACAAGATATAACATAGGAGATCATCTCTGTGATCTCATTTCTGTATCACAGATTCAGGATATCGCGCTCAAAGCACCACTATGGACAACCAGGCTTGCGGGCTGACGGCAGGAGTTACCAGTTCTAATGAAAAAGGACTCTGAAGGACTCTTTTAATGAAAAAGGTGCCATAAGTTGCCAACAGGTAAGTTTTGAAGTATAAAAATCAATCAGTATTTACAAAGAG
>NW_024962284.1:4077566-4155066 GCF_019238085.1 Lagopus leucura | reverse complement strand
TAAACACACAACTGTCAATGCTGCCAGCTGAAAAAAAAAAAAAAAAAAAAAAAGAGAAAAAGAAGTACAAACCCACTGGACAATACAATAAAACAGGAAAATGTGGGTCATTAAAAACACTGAGAACCTGCTCTTTGTCTTCCTATAAAACACAACTTGCAACACACACAATAACAAACACGTCTAAATGCAGTGGAATAGTGGATGTTTCTAAAATGGTGAGAATGACAGTTCTGGGTTAGTTCTCTTGACAGATAAATTTTTAGTCCATGGCTAAATTTGGTCATGACCGTGTGCAAGAACTGGCAATTTACTGAGAACTTACAGAGAAGATTCAGTGTAGCTGCCACACAAATCTCTTGGAAGAGAAAGGATCTTGAGCTTATCAAAAACTGAACGAACTGGACTTAGCATTTGGATGCCTTCTGCTGGCATCGAGGCAACAAGTGAGACAAGACATGAGACAAGGCCAAGTCAGACAGACATGGATGTATACTGTGTCGTGAGACTATTTCAGCTCTAAATGCAGAAATATGCCTTACTGATAGAAAATGCAAATGCGGATGAATACAGGCAGGATATTATCTAATTCAACTAGAATTGCCAGCACTGAGGGGAAAATGGCATGAGTCTTTTTTTTAAAGAGCTTATTGCTAGGCAAGTAGGGTACTGCTCCACTGAGCTTTCTGTAACATAAGTGGAAGTGATTGTTACCAGGAAAATACCTTTTCTTTTGTCACTTCCTGTGATCCATAAGCAGCAAAGGACAGGGAAGCCTGAAGAAATACCTTGGTGTTACTTATCAGCAGGTTAATCCTGTGTTCATTGGTGGGATAGTGTGTCTACTAGAAGGAAGCAGGCCTGCCAGTTTCATTAGCAGTGAGAACTAGATTTTACCATGGCAAGAGAAAGCTAGAAAAGTCCTGAACCCACCTCCAGAACTAACCCAGGATTTCCACTGCAAGAATAAACGCAGGAAAGGATTTCCTCCATGCAAGACTGGCAACTGCCATGTTTTTTTCTTGATTTCTGGTGCTCAACATGTAACAATTTTAACATTCCCTTCAGGGATGTAAAAAAAATGAATCTTTTGTATGTGGCACCTGTGAGAAATACCTGTTTGCTACCATTTTAGATCTCAGTTTTTCATTTCTGATGATCTGACTCTCCTTATTCTTCAGGATGGTTTCTTCAGTGCTAAGTGAATACCTTCAGCTCTTTCCATTTTTTTTTTCACTCTGATAAATTCCTCGAGAAATCATCTTTCATTCCAATATATTCCCATTCACTAATCTCTTACCAATACTCCAGCACCCTCCTAATAAAAGTAATGTCGTTTTGTCCCACTTCATGACTACACCCTCCTTAAAAATATCCTTCAAGGCACGGAAGGAAAACAGCTGACTATTTTTTCTTGGACTTTCCCATTCCTCAGCTGTTACCCAGGGGCTCTGATGAGGAAGAGAGGATGAGCTGGCTGCTGTGTCCTTGTCTATCGGTTCTTGATCACTGCTGCTCTGGGCTTTAGACAGCTCTAGCCAGATGAGCATTTTCTGGCACTGGTTCGAGATGGGTGCCCCTCATACCCAGCACCGTCCTGCTTTACCACCAGCATCTCTCCAAGGAGCCTTGCCTCTCACGTGGGCCACTTCCTGAAGTCACTACACTGCTTACAACATGGCAACGGAGGCATAAGATTCCCATAGAGGTCTGCACTTTGGAAGTGTACTTGAGAAAGGTACAGCACATCACACGCAAAGCCTGTGAGGTGAAGACGTCTCCACTCATGTAAAAAAACACAAACAAAAAGCAAAACCACATCTATAACTTAGCGCTGAAAAACTGCAAAGCACAGTGACAATATCTTTCAACATTAAATATGACTGTTACAGCATGTGTCTTTAAACAGATATCAGGGCAGCTCTTCAGCAAATACAAACAAAAAAGGAAAAGACAGTTACAGTCAATGCTGATTTTTTGAAATTTTACCTAGGGGAGTTCCCACTACTCAGAAACTGAGAAAGCACAGATTTACGAACCAAGATCTACTATTAAAATCCTTACTTCTGAAGAGGTCGTGTACTTCCAACTTTATTCCCTATGCCTGCAATTACACACATGCAGGACGGAAAAGAGGTAGGCACTAATATTTTTTCGGAAGGAAAATGTTATCTGAATTAATGCAGAATAATGTTAAACAATCACTTTTTGATAAAATGAATGCTTGGAAAATGAATGAATTTTTTTTTTATGCCATTGTCTTATAAAAGCTGGATTTTAATCACAGTATTTCTAAGGAACACACTGTTACATACTTTTAATTAGTTTCTACCTAACTTCGAGTGTTGAATTCTTAACTGTATGATACGTTATATGCAGGGGAAAAAGACAGTTCACCGTGTTACATAACATGACATCAGCGACACAGGCTGTTATTTAAGACTTTAACATTTTTATTTTTTTCTCATTAAAAAATTCCACCCTTCTTGTCAACGTATCATCACCAGCAGAACCAGAATCAAAGTTAAAGCCACTTACTCTGAAGTGTTCCCATCTAAGGTGAGGTCTTGCACAACATCTAATGACATGCACTGCCTGACAGAACTTGTGCTGGATACGAAATGCCAAAGCAGACTACTTTCCAGGTTGTCAACTTCCAGCGGCGGATATTTATTGACTAATTAAATGCTCCTGTCACATTCTTGTCTAATTGAAACTTAATGTCAGCACAATTGTAGTGCAGGCTGCATTTTGGATGATGCGTTCATTTCCCACTTTATTAGCAAATCTAAAATTCAAAGGGTCTGTGTAATGCAACGTGCATACACCGTTCAGCCCCGTCAAACCGCCTGAGAATTACAGCACACACTTTGTACTTTTTGCATTTCTGAAAGCTGCTCGAATAATGCCAAGACTTAAATTTTCTATGTTAAGGGTAGTTAGGTAAATTCTATGAAGCTATTTATTATTACAAGCTAGATGTAGCTTGTGCTCTGGGAAAATACAACTTGTGACCCAAATACTAGCAAAACACCAATGCAGCAGGGATTAAGCTTCATTCAAGAAAATATCAACTCAACTATAACAAAAACAAACTAGAAGAATACTTCCACCAGTTCCATGTAGGATCTGAGAGCCTGATTTTGTCATCTAGCTTAGCCTTACTGAACCTAACAGCTTGTTTATTTTATTTGAGTTTGTTAGCAGAACCATTCCTGCACTGCACTGTTACACTGCTGCAGCTTCAGAAACATTAGGCAGCTGCCAAAAATCTGCCAGGTATTACAGAGAAAACGGGGTTAAAAAAAGTTAACCTTGACTAAACATCAGATCAGCATTAGGAATCCAGTTCGTGACCTAGCTTCCTGCTTTGCACTTCATCCCTGAACTCCCTTATGATCTCAGCAGCTCCACAACTGTTGCTGAATAGTTGAACCCCAGTAAGAAATACCAATTTACTATTTTTGGTGAAGTAAATTATTCTAGTCAGCATGAGAACTCCAGTATTACACGGTACTTTTTCACTTGGAACACAAAAATTATGAGGTGGAACAACTGCTGGAAACAGAATATCCTTACTACAGAATCAAATTGGAAGCTAAAAAGAAAATATTTTGCTCTAGTTAGGTCATCTAAGGAAAAATACTTTCACTTAGTACATAGGTGAAATTCTTAATTGAGTAAACAGAACTTTTCACTTAACATATGGGTAAAATTATTAATGAAAGTAAGCAGAACTAATTATATGGGACTTTTCCTCCATTCTGATTTAACATAAATATCTGAAGCTTTGAAGAAGTGATCGGTGAGTCATGAAGAGCCTAACAATCTTATCACATGCACAGTGCGACATTGCTAAGTAGGGCATGCACTGCAAAATGCTGGGGCTTCTAGCCTAAGAGTTTTCACATGTTTAACTTGGGTCGTTACCTTTCCTTTTTTTCGTTAGCATGTTAAGAGAACTGATGGAGAACACATTCTGAAACAAACTGTTTCCAAAAAACCCCACGGAATTATTGCCCAGCAAGTCAACCCCCATGTTCCCTCAGTAACATACTACAGATTACATGCTTTTTGAGTAGTTCACTACACTTTGGTTAAACTTTCCATCCCCAAATAACACTCATACAAGGCACAAGACATCAAAGGAAACAAAGTACAGTAAGTATGTATGTGGCTCTTACTAGACATCAGTGACTGCTATGCCTCCTGCACCTTTACATTTCTACATTTGTAGTATGTAATAATCACTTAAAAAATAGACCCTGACATTCAGTGGATTAAAAAGCCTTAATGAAAATGAACCCCTCCAAAACCCCTGCAAAAGGGAACAGAATACTCATTAGCATAGCATGAAGTAGGTTCTGCAACTGCGCCACTGATTTAAATGCTAAAGAAGATTGAATTTGATTTCTCTGCTGTTTCTTCATAAGTTCACAATCCTTAACTGCCGTATAGCTCAACAGAGCTCTTCTTACCTCACATTTATTGGGTGAAATATTCACTAACCAGCCATTAGATAACATTACATTTTTTCAGTGTATGTATTTGGGTATATGAGTGGTCCAGATGTGGCACTTGAGTTAGGAGGCAAAAAGAGAATTGAGGTGTTCCTTTGATGTAAACCACAGTCAATTTATTTATAAAGAAGACTTTTTTTTTTCTTTTCTTTTTTTTCCCCCAATATATCAAATTAAATAAATTTATTAAGGAACTCCTGACTTTATCAGTGACTTTTTCTCTTAGAAGGAAAAAACTCGGCCAACCATTTTGAATAATCATGGAGAAAAAATGAAAGCCTTAAGCAATAAGAATTTGATTCCTAAGTTTTTCTTTCCTGCGCTGCAAATAAGAAAAAATCTTTGTATGAAGCTCTGGGGAAACTACAGTACTAAAATGTTAGTTTCTTCTGGCCCTCAGTGTTACACAAAGGAAAATAACAGAAAGTCACAAAGAAGATCCGATCTTCAACCCAACTGCTACTATTTCCTGTTCGACTGCCATTAGAGAGTCCTTCTACTACCCATTCTAAAGCTTCTTATGTACCGAATAAATGAAATAAGTTGGTTTCTTATAAGATGTTCAGTATATTTACTCTCTGTAAGGTGGAATGAATTAATCATTGAGGATTTTTACCTACTAGTGATAGATAACAAAGAACTGTGCAAAATAAAGATGAACCTTTAATTAATAATAATATGTATGGAAAACATTGCCTGCTTTTTGGCAATTCTCACTTTCTCATTTCTCTCTGCCATATTTTCCACTTCAGTAGTAACCATTTCACAAGTAAGACTTTGTCTTAAAATGTGTTTGCAAAACTTCTGACATTGTAGGAAGCAGATAAATAAGCAGCAAAACCTCATGAGTGCATATAAGACCTAAAAGTGAAAGATTTAAAGTAGATAATCTTTTTTTCCTCTGAAGGCTACTGAGTGTATATGTATAGAAAACATATATAATACACACACAGACACACATGCACTTATTTTCTATTCTGTAGGTGTAGTTTACTTGCTACGGCGATCCACCTGAGCTAGCTAAGTTCAGCTAACATTAGCTAAATTATTAGTTCTTGTTCTCTGAGAACAATTTTCAGATGATAACTATGGAACACTTTTACCACAACAAAAATAAAATGCTTTGTCTTTTAATAATTTAGACATTTTTAATGATCCTGGGCCCTCAAAAGATGAAGCATTTTTATGGTCCTATGAACATATGTTATATGTCAAGAAAACTCTATTTTTATACACAACGTAGCCCCATAAAAAGACTACACTGAAAATAGCCCTAAGATAGAACAAATCATGAAGAAGTTAGTGCATGTGTTAAGCCAGTAGAGCCAAAGCATAAAAATAATATTCTTCTGACATTGTGAATGAATGTCACTTTCATATTTTTGTTGGAAAATTTACATGGACACTTTGAAGGCAATTTGTATCTCATATATATGTGAGTTTTTTGTTTTTTTTTTTATTTAATCCTTAAATACATTTATAGAACTTGGTAAAGATAGTTTCGACTACTTGTTTTTCATTTGTTCAAACAGAACACCAAATGCTACTATTTATTTTGATATTTCCCTACTACCAAGACGCTCAGGTACTATGTAGCTACACTGAAGAAGAAAACAAATTTGATAAATATTTTGTACAACATGATATTTGGCCTTTCTGAGCAGCATTTGACTCTCAGATCTCAATCCACGTGCTATGCAGCTTGGAAAGCGTTCTATGAACACTATTCAAAGCTGGATCAGAACTGGTTATTGCCTAAACCCAACAGTTGAGAATCAGGAAGCAATCTTAAAAAAATAAAATAAAATCATGAAGTGTCAACTGAACTGCAAATGATGACAAATGCGGTATTTTTTGTATTACTTGTCGTTGTAAATGTAAAAGGCTTTGCCACTACAAAATACTAGAGAATTGTATCACTTGATTTTATTTATAATATTAATTACAGCCTATTTCAACCAGAAGCGCCAGCTTTTACACGAGACATATTTTTTATTTCTGCTGGAGAATATTAAGTATTCTATTTCAATTACAAATACACTGTATTTTATGACTAGCTAAATCATTAATCAAGATAAGTATGGGAAAGCTTAGGGACCTTAGTTTACTTGATGGCTGATTGCCCAGCAACCATTCCCTATAATTGTTTTCAGCAGCAGAGCAGTGTTCCTGGAGACCACAGGCTTTCAGTGCGTATGTCCTTTTCCTGCCGTGGTAGAGTGGAAAACTAAAGAATCCAAACAAAACATTTACATCCAGATCTCAGATTACGTCCATGCTTAGTGTCACTGAATGCAGCTTCATCGTAGTCACTTAGCAATGTGAGATGAGGCCTCTGGTGAAGCCAAGCTTGATTGAAAGTGGTAACCCATAGCTTAAACATGACCTTTGGACTAAAGAAATTAGATCTATTTGATGATCAAACGTTAAAAGTAAATTAAAAAGTAAGTAGTTAACTTTTTTTACTGAATTATTTTACACGGTGGTCGGAATTGAAAGACTAATATACGTTTCAATTTACTATGTAAAATAAGTAAATAATAAAATGTTAATAGTCACATAAATCTTCCAGCCCAATGAAATGTAATAGTTCGCTCTTAATGTAACTCTTGAAGTATGCAGTTTACCTATCCACATCAAAAATGAGCACCCCTGGACACTCTCTTTTTCTTCACTCTCGATCTTCATAGATCCTTTAAGTTATTTTCCTGTTGGGTCTTGTCATTATTATCCTGTTGATTCTTCAAGATACATTTCCATTTTATTTCTTTCTCCAATCTGTCTATGCAATGTATGATTTCACAACTGAGAAAACCCAATTTTTCCAGTCCTGAGATCTCTCGTATCACCCAGAAATTAGCAGCCTGGATTTCAGCAGAAACAGGCCATCCAGGGACTGCTTTTCTCAGCCGTGTACATTCTGCAGCATAATGACCCACAGGTGCCAAGCCATGTTGTTACCCCACAGTAGGAAATCTGCTTGGAGAAGAAAAAGGGAGGAAGAAAATACCTATACCTTACTGGACTTCAGAACTGTAGGAAAAGACACTGAAGTAGCGAGATTTGGACATTCAGAAAAGCTCGTACTTGGGCAGTATTCCTCTGCCTTGTACAGTTTGCCCCAACTCTCTCACTTCCTAATCCTCTGCCTTGCATAACATCTATGTGCTCTGTTCTCTAACCCCATTGTCAGCATCCTTTTGGGCTCAATGCTTTTGTTTTCTTAATTTAGCTTATCGTTTAAGTTCCTCTCCCCCAAATGAAAACAGAGGAATAATCCATTAATACGACATTTGGTGGTGTCAATTTCTCTATTTGTTTTACTTGCATGCTATATGTTTATTCTCCGCCAGGTGTCTGTTTGGATAGAGTAAAGAATATCTGCTCACTGTATTTGTATACTTATGGGTCCCTATGGCTCACTGGTTCCTACTTGATTATATCATTACATTATAAAGCTTTACCTTTATAAACATCAAAAATAGTATAACAGCAAAACACTTTAGTGAACGATTGCATACAGTTTCCTATAAAGTAGCACTCAGTAGCACTGAGTAGCATTGTAGAGCCTGGATATAGAGTGCAGTATTTTTTATTTATGCTGCAGTCATTGTCCCATTGCTAAATCCACTTGAGTTTGAACAAAACTGTAAAAAGTGCTGGCAATATCTTGGCATTAACTGGAAGGAGGTGATCAATTTATCACATGGAAGAAAATGGAATGGAAAATGGCATATTGTTACTTGGTTACTTACTCTTTAGTAGTTAGTTACCAGATTATCAGTCCTACTGTTGGATCCTTCAGAGAAGATACAAGATTTAGAAGTAAACTGTCAAGGAGTATTAAAGAATGTATTTCTGCAGAGGTCAGCAATTAACCCCAATCTAGCAAAATCCTACCCTTGATCATTACTTAATCTTTGCCTACTTTTAATGCTAAGAGATATTTTTCTCAGGTAAAATATTTTTTATATTTTTCCAAAACAAATTTTAGTTTTCAAGGCTTGGATAACAATTGCATTTCATTCCTTAATCAATTAAATAACATATGGATGATTTCCCATATAAACTTAGTTGTTAACAGTTCTTTGGAGTCTCTTATGCAGGAAGGCAGGCAATATATGCATGCAATATGCAACGCAGCACTCCTGATGATTTTAGAATGGCAACTTGAACCCCAGTAATCAATAGCAAAACCTTTAAACATCAATTTGAGTTCCCTGGAATTATCATCTGATTTTTCAGCCTAAAATCATCACTGGTTAGTGAATCGGCTAATGAATGTCTTATGATCAGTTAAACCAAAAGATTACGACTGCTATTCCTGAGCACCTGGAAATGATATATGTGACTTGTCATTTAAAAGTACGAATATCTTGAAGTTTAATTAAAGTATGCAAATTGTTTTGAGTAACGTTGGGTGAAAGGCTATAACTACAAGTTATGAGGAAAATCTCCTATACTGGCATTAATAGTACGAATAATATGGGACTTAACATAAGGTGCTCGTTGAAGCCCATCACACTCAGAACAAAAACTTCTACTACAGCTGAAGAATGTATCTGCCCTCATGCAGGAATTACTGTGCAAAATACCACGACCTGTGTTATACAGGAGGTCAGATTAGGTAATCACAACAGTCCCGAGCACCCTAAAATCTTGTAATATTTCAGTCTGAAAAGGAGTTAAATACAAAGCTCTGCTTGCTTCTTTCTTCAGAGTACCAACTATATGAGTGCCATTCAGCTATATAAACACGTTCATTAGGTTTTCAGTAGGCCTCCTTTATAAGGAAAGAAATTACATACTTTTGAGCTCTTGAGTGAACTACAGTGTTTTATGCCTTTAATTCAACACTCTTAGGGCTTACAGTTCATTGAAATTCAAAATCATGGGTGCAAACTGCGTTCACAAAGCAAATGTTGACCTTCCTACACAGCAAATGCCTTTTATTTATTTTTTCTTCAAAAAAAACCTAATGAAGCTGAAAGAGGTAAAAGATTCGAGCTTCCTATTAAAATAACAAATGTAATAAAATTCACATATTTCAGCATGTTGGCTACTGCTCATGAAATAAAATACTGCAGCAGAAAGAGTATATTGTTTCCACACATCGAAAATATGCAAATTAGACAAGTATTCAATATTCACTTGAAAGCAAGAAAATGTACCAGACTACCAATGGTATTTAGGAAAGCAAACTGGTTTAACATGATTATTTGAATTTAAAAAATGGGTATGGGATTCCCCTCTTTGTTTCTTAGCATATATGGTATCTGTGTAATATCCGCAGGGCAAATTATTCACTACCTTTTTTCAAGATGAAAAACTACTGATTGGCATCAGACATCAAGAGGGATTTTGGCATTAGAATAGATTTACACTTGATGACATGTCAAAGCCTTGAAACAAAAACTACAGAATTTACTCATGAATGCCGAAGGCAAGCCACTTATTCAATACTAGCTCAATGCACATCTTTCCAAGGATGGCATTCAACCACACCAAGAACAAAATACAGCAAACAAAACATGGTTATATTTGGAAATGAATGTGCTTGACTAGAGTGAACAAAATAACAGCCAGCATTACCTGTTGCCAGCTGTCAGTGAAGAATAAAGAACTGTAACATCCTTGTAATAAAGAGGGAAACAGAATCCAAGCTTATAATGAAAATACAGCGGTAAGTGGGATGAAGTAGGATCAGCAGCACTATGTGTGGGCATGATAACTCCCACTCGGAGACTGCTGCTCCTCTAGCAAATGCGCTCTCGCTTTTCTCTTCCCACTAACGCTCTAAAAGACAGAAGAAATAATTAGGAGGAGGAACGAGGTGTAGGGGAGATATGTATAAGAACATATGACATAACGCTGTGCTTTGCCATTTCTCCTTCATTCTCCACTATGGTTATTTTAAAAATGGTTTCATTATTTCTATTACTACCTAGTGCTTGTAAAAAATCATTAATAGTGACGACAAGATCACAATTATTTTGACACAGCTAGTTCAGCAACCCGCTGAAGTCTGCTGACTTTATGCTAACAGAATGAAAACAGAGGACTTCTTCACTTCAACGTTGGACGGTGGGAAACTCATCTAAATAGCTTTGGTATGAATAACCTGAGAGCAACGACAGGCACATGTACGGTACAGGGAATAAACAGAAAGAAAAACGAGAAGCAGAAGGGAACACCTAAGCATCTATGCCATATCCCAATGGAAGTGGAAGATTATATAATTTTACTAAAATTATTGTGTAGCTTTGCCCTTCGAGAGACCTGTTCAAGTCATACTGAGCATACAAAGAGAAAAGTTTTCTTTATGTGGATACATCGAAAATTACAAATGTAGCTTGTCTGAAATACCCCCAGTTTTAAGCAAATTAAAGGAGTATTTCACATAAAATCTGAGATAGATCAGACAAGAACGAGAAAAATTGGTATCTGCTTTTTCCTTATGACAACAGATTCCAAGTATAAACAGACACTTTTTTTTCAAGAATCCTTCAATTATATTGTGACTCCCAGTCAGCAACAAAGCAATTTTTGAACCATATTGTGATAGTCTGCTTGCTATTGACATTGTCAAGCTAGAGCTTGATCAGTGAAATTATGCTTATTTCTAATGTTTTCATTAGGAGTTTGACAAGAGTACGGTTTGGTCTTCATTTTGATACGCTGTAATGATTGCACTGAGAGGGATACCTACGTGCTCTTAGAAGAAGACCATTTCACAATGTGTTTTCAAATTCTGCACATTTGCATAAAATATTCAGTACCTGTATGTTAACATACTTTACTGCTTATTTTGAGCATCTTCAGGGGGAATACATAGTGTAAATTACGTAAAAAAATAATTGCACTGTTAATTAAATTCTGTGAGAATGTTTAGCAAAATGACCCAATAATATTCACAGCCTATCATGATTTAACTTTTCTGATGAAGGTAATAGAAAGTGTCAGCCCAAAGTAGCCACTCAATTTCAAATGCAGCCCGTTCCTATACGGTGGATAAAAAGGAGCTGAAATCCTTGGAAATATGGTCCAATTTGTAGATGTAAATCACTTCAAGAAAACTGACTCAAAATATCCCATCTTCTCCTTGGGTCTCTACCACAAGACAGTGAAAGGAATACTTCCTCTTCAAAAAGCATCATACATTTCATATAAGATGCTGATTTCAGAACAATCAAGCAGTCTAGAAGCAGACAAAACACAGTGCACAGTGTCTGTGGCATAAATAAAAAATATTCTGGGTCAGTATTACGGCGCAGGCTACATCTAAATCCATGCAGAAGGAAAAGCCATGATGCATCAGCAAGTCATTTGAGTAGGAAGACTGAAATTCACTGCTGACAAGAAAAGAGTCAACTGATAAAGCCATATGACTGGGGAGACAGAAGTGCAGGAAACCATCTTTCTTAAAATCAGACCACGTATTATTTGCAAGTCATAATTCAGTGAGAAAAGTCCCTATTTTGAATTCCTAATGTGTCAACTTCTTTACTACAGCAACAATGGAGGCTGATGGGCGCAGTCTAGTTGATGGAAATGGGAAAGTTAAAGATGGAGATCCGCACTGGGTGAAAGCTGCATTTCTGAAGTGTCTGCCTTAATTCTTGGAGTATAAATCTACCAACTTAATGCAAAACCAAACCAAACCAAACAAAAACAACAAGGCTTTTCCTATTTGTAAAAACGAATCACTACTTAACTACTTAATATAAGCAGTTTTGCAGCCAATTCTCAACCTTTTAAAAATTAATAAAGAAAATTAAATTCATAGACACATGAACTATGTTCAAAAGCCATTTCTACTCTGTGTAATTTTAAAAGTTTATTTTAAAATATGTTGGTCTATGTAAACCGGTAATTCAAGTAAATTTATTCAGAAGATGGCTTCTTGACAACATATTTTGGGCATAATATATACAAGAGCCTAAACCTAATGTTCATACTAGGCAAAATAAGGCTGTGTAAGTCCAAAGTAACTGTCTTAACTGCTTTTATGCACCTACTTGTACACTCAGCACTACTTTCATCTACTCTACCAAAAAGTCTGCTCACAATACTTGTTTCTGTTTCCATCATCTCTCCACTTCTAAGTAATAAAGGATAACACAAGTATTGTAAACACAAATTTAATTAATTTTGTCTTGTCTAACACAGGATGTGAGGTAGAAGGTTTTGCTCCTGTGATTGCAGAGGAATAAAGTAGCCATCATTTTGTAATGGGAATCTTGCTACAAAGATCACAGTACGTGATTTTTTTTCATCACTGAGTTTTCAGCCTTTCAGATGTCTTTGACAGGTCTATCTAAAGTGAGAGTCTAAACTTAAGTTCTAATGTACGCCTACATTTTGGCAAAAACTGGCAGGACTAATAAAAGAGACCAAAAATGTCACAGAAACCCTACACCTGACCTATAATTTCTCACTAATTATTCCACACTCTTTCTCGTACTGACAGTATAAGTTATTCTCTTTTATTTAATCAGATTTCTCTCTTTTGAAGGGCAGATGTTTCCCTATTAATATGGCAGGATGTCTTTGTTTCCTCACCAAATGTAGAGACAAATGATTACTACAATAAACTCTGGCAGCTTGCCTTGCAGTTCCTTGGTGGAGACAAGTAAAATTGTTTTGTGAAGTATTTAAATGTTTCAAAATTCAGAACAACCCCCTCAAACCTATCAATTCATTTGTAAAAGGGAAAGTAGACTGATATTCAACTCAAAGGTTAGTGAAAGTGTTCTAAAAGCTGACTGCAATGACACGTGTGCTCTACAAAGTTCCCTTATCAATTTAAGTAGTGATGGAATAACACCAGGAGGCAACACAAATCTTTTGTTACTAAGAAATTCTGATTTACAGATGTAGCTGAAATAGCTTGGAGGACTTTGGTAGTAACATAGCAGGATTTAATACATACTGCACTGAAACATGAATACGGTGATCTTGATGATGCTGAGTCACGTAGAAGACACAGCTTTGGAAAAAAGCCCCCAAGATGCAAGCATTAGCCTGTAGTAATGTAATATACTGAAAAATAATAAATAAAAAGGAGGGAGAAAGAAGAGAACCTTTCCGTTGGCAAGGGGATCACACCAAACTGAAGTACACAGCTGTTGTTACAGAGCAGTGTTCTCCCAGTGCAGAGAACCTTACAAATGACACATGGAAAGGAAACGTTCCAAGCTAGACAGGACAGGAGTGATGAAGATTTTTGACAGAACTGAGAAAGATACATCCATGAGAGATGGTGTTAGAGAGGGAGTTAATGGCAGGGTATAAATAGGATTACTTCCCACACTTACTAAGCTTACACTTTAAAACATCTGGTGATACGGCAGTAGACTCCAGCAAGAAAGAGGAGAGTCTGGGATTCCAGAAAATGGACATTGAACATGGAAAAAGAACTAATACAGATTTGGACTGCAAGGAAAGCTGCAGAAATGCAATTTGTCTGTGATGAATGGCATGCTGGTGAAGCTGATTAATAGAATGAAATGTCAGAGAAAACTTTTGTTTTCCTAGAGAAAGATACCTAAAGAAATGCAGAATGAAATAGAAGACAATAAAGGCACCAAACACAAATTCGAGGAGGAATTGGTTTCTGCTCTTTTGTTATTTTTCTAGTAAATTTCCATGAAGTCTGGAAATCTACTCGCTCTCTACAGACTTTCAGCTGATTTTACATATGAAAAATATTCAGTACACAGATTTATTTCTTTAACTGTGTCATCCGTACCATGTTTTTTGGATGTCACTCTAACTGGGGGAAAATATCTTACTTTCTACCACTTTCAATATACTTGTCAAACCAATCAGTCATTTCCCACTTGCCCAGTAAGGGAATTACCAGCCATTATGAAACTCACTGCTAATCCATTATCTGTTTGGAATGGTACAGATGAAAATACAGCATTCAAACCACTCTAAAACATATATATGTAATAATTATACAGTTAAATACAATAACTCCAAAAGACAGAATTTGTTTTCTCTGCCACTTACTGAACACGTAGTCATTTCTTAACACTTAGATGGCAATGATTAGCCCCACCTGAAATTACTTAATTTCTTGAAGACCATGGTATATTTTTTTCCTTTAACAAAATGCATTAGTTTTCCCTACAACTAAATGTTTTTTCAAGGGAATATTTAAACAAAACCAAAACTGTACTCCATAAGAGTACAGATTCATATGCACTGCAATTCTCTTCTAACCTAGACAAGTGGATAGCAAACTGCATTTTAGAGTAAATTCTCCATATAAGATACAGAAGTATTTCACCAGTTTTCTCTGAAATTACAGTTCTAAGGATTGACAGTGGAGAATACATCATCACACCAACTTTGATGCCATTTATACATTCAATTTTTCAATATGTTTGTTGTAAAAACTGTCAGAATCACTCAAGATTCCCAAATTTATTAATTGTGCACTGGAGACTGCCATGTGCAAGACATCCTAATTCTTGGGAATTATAAAATTTCCACAGTGCTTCAAATTACAAATTACTAAATGCACAGTTTAGTTGCTCAGTATAACAATGCTACTTGTGTACCAAATTATGAACCATTTGCATGCCTGGAGGTCCCACAGGAGTAAATCCTTTTGTGCTATTTCTGATAACTGCAAAATAAGAAATGGCATATTTGGATGCAAAAGTTAGCATTTCACAGTTCCTTTCTGAGTAAATGAGATTCAAAGGCTGCATTTTATTTTATGTTTTGATGAGATTGTATTATAACCATCTAATACAGTAGTATTACTAATATACTGTATTGAAGGGTAAAAGGAGAAAAGTAAATAAAATATTTGTATTCAGTAAGTCACACTTCTCTAACACGTGCTTCTCTGCTTGTGACAACCTAAAAAAACCCAACATTAGAGACTCCTTTATGACTCTCTCCTAACACACAAGCTCAGTCTTTGTGTTTGCTACTAAAGCAACACCTGCTACAATTCAGTGTGGGAAAACCATTGCAATACTCTTTGTGAAAGATATTATGGCAAGAGCCCTTGAACTATAAACAGTGCCAATACCAGTGTTATCTAACTATTGTGACGGGAACATTTTCAACTTTTTAGAACTACACTCAATTTTACCTGGTCACTAAGTTCAATGTTTTAAGTAAATCTAAGTAAATTCTTGAAAATCTACTTAGATTTTTGTAAGTAATTAAGTACCTGCAGTCATATCAAGCTAACTGGCATCACCATATAAGTCAGTATTACCACAACCAACTAGTTCCCAGCAGCACCTTTCTGTACAGAAAGGCATTGTGAATAGTATTCATACCATGCATTCATTGATTACATATATGTGCGTTACCTCAAATTTTTTTCTTCCAATTTATTACAGTTGGGCCATGTTAGCAAAAATGCTGCCACTGCCTGTGACCAAGACTAATACACAGAGTCACACTGTCATGAACCACCCTGTAGAAACACATATCAAAATTATCACAGCTTGTAAGCGAGGAAAAGAAGAATGGTTCTGAGTAGCAACAAAAGGTACGTGTCAGTAAGAAGAAAGTAAACTTCTGCTGCACAGATAGGTGATCAGAAACAGGTTGTTTAAAAAACGAAATAAAATCCAAGATATGTTGTCAGTTAAAAACAGTGTTACAGCCCCTACGACACCAAATTAAGCACTTCTAAAATCAACTAGCAGATGAACATTGCCTCAACTTTGGGAAGAGTTTTAGATACAGAAATAATTAACGGGTCAATTATTAAACTCTGCGTACCTTGTAATTTTCTACTTTAAAATATGTTGTTAATTTGCAATGCCTTCTGTGGCATTCAATTTATGTTAGTATACTTACACTGATATATTTTAACAAGATGATTATGTCAAAGGTTATCATCAACAGTTCATAACAAAAAGTTATGCTCAAAAACCCAACTTATTATTTATAGTTTAGACTGCATAATAAAGTACTAGCAACGCAAAATGTTAATTAATTTCTAATTCTCTATTCTTTTATTTAGATTTCCTGAAGGTTGATTGGACTTGATCCATCATTTTACGGAAAATTAATTATTTCAAATACATGCACCACTTTATGCAACCTGCCTGATTTGCATTGAGGAAAATTCAGCAGAAGTAATTGAGGCACAAGCAAATACTGGCACTGACTGAACTCAATTTTCATTCCAAATTTCTGCAAAATCCCAAGACACAACAATATCAGATGCAGGGGGAAAACAAACAAAAGCAATGTGTAAAGGGAACATGAAGAGAGAATATTACAAGAATCAGAGAACAAAGGGATTGCAAAACTATTTTAGTGCCATAGATGAACAGTGAGGGCCTCATTCAGGCAAGGTGGAATAAGATATCATATGGCATCCTGACAATTGATGTCTTCATTTAAATGTAAGAATTTACATTCTAATTAGAAAGAATTTACATCTTAATCAGAGGCAGCTGTATTATCTTGTTACTGTTTTTTTCAAAGGTAATGAACTAAAGTACTGCTGTGCTTTTTCAACCAGAAACTAAATAGACAGCATACAGTGTTATTTTATAGCCTACCTGCTGTAAGCTGTTATTAATATTTCCAAAGACTAAATTCCAACAAAATCTTCTAAAATAAAAATTGTATTTGACATTGCTCGAATGATGCTATAAAGACTTCTTAAAAATATTTAACCACTACCCTTTCTAACTTATATTTTTAAGTATACGCACTTAGAAAGGGATCATTAATATAGCATTGGTGAAGCACCCTTTCATTTTAGGTTTCAACTAACACAGTTTAGTATTGGGGGAAGAAGTATTTGGGAATATTTCTGCTAACAAAACAGTTCCATAGATATGTTTACATGCTGTTTGTGCAACATGTAAGGAAAAATCAGTTTAATAGGACCATCTTGTAACTCATGTAGATGCTGAGCCTTAAAACTGAGGCTCACCTGAAATATTTTAGATGCTAGTTCTAAGGGCTGAGTCCTGCCAAAGAGCGCACAGCTGCTTTTAGAGACATTCTTTTGACTCATGAAATCATGAATTACAAGTACAAACCAAGCATCAATTTTTTGGCTCATCCATGATTCCAAGAGGTTTGATGTCAGTATGCCATATACAAATGCTGTTAGAGAACTTTAAGTGTATGAGATTGAAGTAAGAAGTAAAGACATTATTTCTTCCTATGAAGAAATTAGACACGGCCTGAGAAACTCCTAGTTTAGATTTTAGCTCTGCAAAAGCTAACTCTTGCTCTTCCTTTGAACTAGGGAAATGCTATGCACACTTTCAAGCCTCTTCTATTACTACAAAAAATAAAAAAAAGCTCCAACTTGGAATCTTCCATCAACTTGGAAATGCAGGTAGTAATTAGTGAAACAACTTATTCCATTCCTCATGGGTCAAATTAGTTTGCAGTAGCCAGAAAGACTCACATCCTAAGGTGAACAATCACATTGGCAGAATGTTCATATCCTCAATATGCTGGCATAGCACTCAGCTGGGAAATGGAAAAGACCCATTTTTCTCCAAATATGCACCAAGTCTATCTGTGGCAAATCACAGGATGGTAAACTTGCTGTACATTCTTCAGTAAAACCAAACTTCTAATGACCTGCACATACATGCTGTTTGAATCGTGTCCATCAGAATCTGGCATTTAAGGTCAAAGAAAGCACAGATTAATGGACTATTTTCCTTCTCCCCCCTTTCCCCCCCCCTCCCCCCTCATTGAATCACAGAATCGTTTGAGTTGGAAGAGACCTTTATAGGCCATCTGGTTTGACTTCCCTGCAATGAACAGGGAGACCTACAGCTCAACCAGGTGCTCAGAGCCCCGTCCAGCCTGACCTGGAATGTCTGCAGGGACGGGGCTCCCACTTACTGCTTGTGGTGGTGATGGATCACTATTTGTGGCTTCACTGTGATTACAGATCAAATGCACATGACATCGTCACCAAGTATTGAAGAGATAAGCTTAAAAACCCAAGGACATTAGAATAAAAATTAGTCATCCTCCTGTGCAATCCAGAACATATTACATATCAAAGATACATCAGAAAGTTTGGCTTCTATTCATCTTTATGGCTAGGAGAAGAGATTCTTGAAAACCCATCTGTAACTTGTGCCAGATGAAGCTAAATAAATCCACAGCCCTTGGGAGGTAAAGCAGTTAAAGCACACTAACTGGCCTCCGAGGAACTTTTTGACTCCCTTTCTGAATTGTGGAGAGACGGCACCGCTTGCACACGCAATGAAACAACCTCTTTCCCACCATTTAAAACGCTGCAAGTTTGCAGCAAAACAGCTGATATCACACGGCATGTAATCAGAAATGGAAGATATCTGACAGAATGATCAGCACGACCTTCTGCTATCATTACATTACTGTTTGCATTTACACAACTGCTTTACTTGCACAGCTCTAATCTTGCCCTCTTGCAGATGAATGGCTCATCTTTTTTACTGACAGACATTGGTTTCCACCACCTTCACTTAGTGCCACACACATCGTGTTTTGTTTTCTGTCACTCAATTGCAATTTTTGAGTATCGTTCCCTTCCTAAAATAACACTTTATTGCACTCCATCCTAAAACTAAGCTTCTGTTGTTTTTACAAATATGGTGTTGTATCCAACTCTGTATACAGCCAATGACAGCTTAATAATTCCTTTTCTGAAACGAAATCCTTATGAAACTGTTTCCTTTATTTAACCATCTTTTAAAATTTCATCTTACATGTATTTTGCAATTTAATGATTCATCACTGCCAGCCTTTTTTCTATAGGTATAGAAACAAGAAGATCTTTTGTTTCTATCTATGGTTATGATACGAGTAAATTTGTAAAACACAAAATTTCACAATCGTACTTCTTTTTTTTAAACACATTTTTCCCCTTTGAGCAACGCTGTTTCAAATACACTCCTCCGAGGGAAGCATAAAAACATGAATATGATACAGCTGCTCTCTACCCACCCTCTTTCTGATCACATATTTTTTTTTCCTCAACGGTATGGGAGTGTTTTTGGCGCTGCAGTGTGATTTGTCTGTTTTTCTTTTTAAACGTGACTGTCTGTCTATGATTACCTCCATAGTAAAAGCTCTCTCTTCATTAGTAGATTTTTTACAATCAGTAATAATTTGCTTTTAAGGAAGTTCTGAAGGAGACTTCTTCACCACACTAATGCTTTCAGACCTCCCGGAGGACAAGGGTTACAAGGAACGAACTTGATTATTTTCAGGTTGGTCCTATATATTGCATCCAGTCTGGATCTCTGAAGATTTTCCAATGGAACAGATCAGCACCCAAATCCTTCCAAAAGAGAAAGACTTCTCACAGAGGTAAGATACTGCAGACCCCAGCAGTGGGTACCAGCCTGTATTAGAAGTCAAGGTAGAGTTCCTACTCACCTACTACATATGAACAAGTAGAAAAGCTAACCAACATTACAAGTATTCTAAGCTGTAATTAAAAGAAGAAAAAAAACCACACAAATTCAGGCATACCTCCTTTCCATGTTTGCCCGTCTGCATAAGAAGTTCTTAAAACTGGAAAACATCACTTACTGCTTCCCATGTAAATGTAAAGATTATTAGTACAGAAATACGTAACTCATGGGGACACAGATTCTCACCCTTTTAAACAGACACTAATTTCTTTCCATGACCTTTCACTAATTGAAAAAATCAACAACATTACTAAAATCAATTGTATTTACAGTTCTTCAGATAGAATAACATCTCTGTTTTGGGGTTGGAGGGTTATTTTTCAATTTAAGGCTTACTTTCCGTTTCAAATGACTAAATAATGCTAGAATAAAATGCATTATTTAATAATAATGTTGTAACTTTGTTTTTAAAATAGATATTCACTTTGCCACTACGACTACTGTAATGAGGGTATTCTCCCAACAAATGACTGGAAGTTGACAAGCAGTGGAAAGTAATCCATGACTGCTTAAGAATGAAGATCATTGTTTATCCCTAACGATGTGGCTGGCTAAAAGAAGTGCTTTATAGCAAAAAAGCAGGTTGAAATTCAATAAAGATACCCTGTGAAATTCAGTATTCCAAAATATTACTATCCTGTTATGGTGAAGTAATCATGAATTTGAATACAATTTCATGATACAATTTGTTTTCTACTCCCACAAGTTCAGCCTCACAATTACGTGTTCATTTATGGTGCTATAACTCATATTCATGTTTTCTTCCTTGCAGTGTATCCTACTGCTATTACTTCTGCAATGCTTCCCTTTTACGTTAAACAAAAGTTACTATTAAAAGACAGTGTCTTGTAAAGTTAACCAAAAGTAAAAGACTGAATCTTTTATTTACACAGTTCTAGGAACTACTGAGTATTCCACTACTCTTGCAAATAATATTTTTTGAGAAAGATTATAGTCCTAGGTCTCAAGTTGATATTATAAAAGCAGAATGTATGTAATGTGCAACATTTTGAACATGGGATTAAATCTGGGATTAATCTAGATTTGCATTTAAATTAACTTTAACATCAGCAGGAGTCCTGTGGTTAATTCTGGGTGCACAGGCAGGGGGGTAGATTGAGGCCAGCTGAGAGTGAATCAGTGTAATTCTTATCTTAGAGTCAGGTTTTGTTGAGAATATCTAATTTAGTTATAGGCACCAGCTATTTAACCTGCACTCCAGCCACTTTGCTGGAGCATCAGTTATGTCAGGTAACTAACGAGCAGCATAGGACCCTGATAGGTTTTAATACAAGGAAGACTTTTAGTGATTCCCTGATCTGGTCTGCAATTGACTCCTGTGGCTGGCATGTGAACCAGGACTGAAGAAAGTTGTAGAAGCAAGTTGTAGCAAACACTTTTTCAGAGTAAGGGTTTCAAGAAGTTTGCATTTACGCCTAGCAAAGAGGCCAAAGCAGCAGACAAGTTCCCATGTATTAATCTTGAGACAGGTCTAATTGCCATTTCTACTCAAGACTAGCATGTGCAGCCACAAGAATTGCCTGTAATTCACGCTGAGGGAGAGGATAGTGTGTAAATTCTCCCTCAGTAGGTCCATGTATTTTAATCAGAGACTTTATGGGGAACGCATAAGTGGTACCAAGGAAAACAGAACTAAGCAAAGGGAAAATGTTTGTTGTTCAGTTAACCAAAATTAAAATGGAAATGGGATTTTTCAGGGAGCGATCTGAGGTTCAGTCTAATGGACTTTGTTTTTCCAATCACCATATTATGATCAATTAATTAGCCTTTAATTTGCAGCAGTGATCTTCATACTTCTTGTCATGCATGCTACATATGTGCATACGTCTTTTCATGCATTCTACAAAAACCCCTGTGTCTTCTAGCACAAGAAACTGAAAATATTAACAGAAGAATATTTTGTTTTACAGATCTTGGGAGGGGAGGAGGGGAAGGGTGATCGATTATATGAATCCTATGTAAAGGCTGGGAGAGAGATTACATGTGTAGAAGTTTTTTAGATCCACAAACACTTTGGAAGTTTACTTCCTATTTCAGTGGAAGCTCACGACAGCTACCTTAAGTGATGATCACTGACTGATTAATTATCTTTTGTCCATTTTGGCAGTGACACAGTTAAGAAGAGATCAGAAGGATTAAAAGTACACAGCAGCTGATACACAAAGTTGAAAAAACGGTTGAGCGAAATAGATATTAATGAAGCAGCAGAAAGAATGGAGAGAAGTGGCATGTTAATATATTACATTATTTCAAATGATTTGTTGTGTTTGTTTGATATTTCCAAACTCTCACACTAAATAGATAACTACTTAATTATTAAGTTACTGCTTCTAAAATTCATTTCTTAGTTTCTCCAGTATCCCCAGCAATTTTTCAATTTATTCCACTTGGTAAGTTGTTGTTGTTGTTCCTTCTCTCTGCTTCTTCCCACTCTGTTTACAGTCTTTTAAATAATTGGCTTTGGTTTTGAACATATTTAAGCACTCTTTTAGTTCATATGAATGACTCCAACTCATTTTGACACACTATTGATAATACACTTGTTGTAGCTATACTTTGACTTAGCTCCTGTCTTCGTTGTTCGTTAACACAATAAAATGGTTTCTGACAGAGAAGAATAAGATTAACATTTAATTTTTACATTCACTGCTGCTGCCTTCCTAATAATAGCACTTTGAGGGTCCCACTTAATGTTTAATTGCTTTACCTCATTACAAAAAAAACCAAAAACGTTGTCCAAAATGGTGGCACATCTACCACTGAAGATATTCTGTGCACTTTCTGACGAGGTTGTGTCTGCCAAAACACCACACTAAGCTGCTCAAAGCATAAAGCAAATACAATTTGTTGTTCTCAAACAGAACATTTTTGAGGAGCGAGATGTTATTTTTTTTAAAGACTATTTAAGACGTATTTAGAAGACCAGTGCTGTTTATCTGTGGTGTCTGTCACCTCAACTGTCTTATTTCAGAGTACTGAAAAACTGCTTCACATTTGAGCCAAGACCTAAAACACATCTATCCTAACTACTGTGAAGGGCTCAGTTACAAGAGCTCACTACTTACTCTATGCTGGACCCAGCTGAAGGGCTGGCTATGTGAGTGGAAGCTGGCAGTGGGCACAAATGACCTTCTGAACTGTCCCAGGAATGAACTTTGTGTTTGCTGTTTGACTTCATCCGTGGCCATACTGCTTATTACAGATCAAACACGACATATGTCAGGTAGATCTAGTGCATGATCGTGCTCCATCTTCTTTCCTTAACCAATACAGATGAGATCCTTTACTACGGAATTTTTTCTAAATTACGTCCATGCCTGAAACCAAATATGCAGGATGTATAAGCAATACAATATTAATTAGTTCCTACTGATTTAGTCAGAAAAGAGGAACAAAATGGAGCTTATTTTCTAAAAGGTGATGATGTACACTGAAATTTTAGAATTTACTAAAAGCCACCTCACTGTGCCATCCTTCAGAGTAAATTGACTGCTAGATTCATACTTGATGTCACTGCTGAATCAGACAAAAAAAACCCTGAATCCCATCTAGGTCATGGACTCAAATGGCTCACTGAATACACTGCATCAGCGGAAGTTCATTTTGACCTGAGTCATTCGGAACATGGGGAAACATTTCCTAGGGGAAACAATATTCACTGTACAAGCTAGCATAGTTACACAATTAATCAGATACTTTGGAAATGATCATATTACAGAGCACATAAAGAAAAAAAAATGAAGGTGGTTAACTTTACCTATCTAATTCCTTACAATGCTACTAACAATAACAAATAACAAAGATAATATCTTTAAATTGGACTATAAGTTAAGAATTAGAAAGCAACATTTAGATGAAAAAGTTTTAAAAAGTAAACATTGCTGATAACAAGCTTTTTAAAATTCATGATATGCCTTCATATTGCAGCGCTTATTTAAGCTCTCCTCTGCCAGTTACCGTTGTCAAAATATACAGCAGTACTTAATAAGACAAGACTAGACTTAACTATTGACTTTCGTAATGAAACATGAAGATAAAAATGAGGCTTGGTGTAATTTATAAGAGAGAAAATGATGTACTAAAAGCAAGACACTAAATCAATTTTAAACACCAAACACAATTTATGTCTGACTTTAAAACTCATCCTCAAAACATTAATCTAGACAAAGGCCAGAAACTGAATGAGGCATAATTTGTGAAACTGATACCTTTCATCACAACCTCTAGCTGAAAAGGTCATTAGATATATTATATCTAAGTGAGCAGCTTATCCCTGCTTCATTACTGATAATTAAGGCAAGTAATATTTTCTTGACAGTAATGTGTCCAGTAAGAGATATCGTCTAGTTTGCATAAACCAGACATTAATTACCAGAATAGTATCAGAGATAAAAAAAATTAAGTACCTGTGTAACATCATTTCATTATTTTTTCTTCATTTCCTTAAAGAATTAGCAGGCTCAGAAACATAATGAGCATATTAAGAAATCCATTTCCAAGCATTTATTCAAATCCTTAATACGCATTACACAAATGTATTTTTTGTATATACATAAACAGAAATGAAGGCACTTCAGAATACAAACATTATTGGAATATTTTGTAATCTTGCTTTACTAGAGCAAAAATTTGTGGGTGAAGCGCAGTGATTAAATAACAGGTTTGTATTTGGACTTCATTTCGAATGTTAAGACCTTCCTACAGAAGAACTCACAAATGACTCCCAGACCTGTGTCCTGCTTCACCCTATTTGCATAAATGGTAGTTCTGTTATACAGAATAGGCTGCGCATGTCCATGTGACGATGACAAATTTGTCACTTAGCTCACAGCCTTTTAAATAGCTTTCATTTCTCAGCACTTTTAGAAGCTAAGTTGAACAGCATTTGGAAAAGAGAAAAAAGAAAGGTTCTATTAAACCGTTCTGCAATAGTTTATTCACTAAGGTATGCCATCTATTTCACTTCATCCTACCTATAGACAAATGTTATCTACAGAGATTTTGCCCTCAGCCACAGCAACAGCTGTAAAGGCTGTTGCCAATCCATGCCATACAGGAGTCATAAAATGGAATCTGAACTTTTTCATTTCTCTCGATTTCAGTATCCCTTAAAATCAAAATGTACATTTTACAATAAATTTTGAGGAAGTTGCAGTGTGAAGAGCTTCTTTTTACCCTTTGAATTCTTGTCCCTATGGACAAACGCATTATGGGTGTTTAGAGCAATATTTATCACACAGCATCATTAATTTAGAAACAGTCCTCGAGTCCCTTGTTGGATAAAAAATGAAGTATGGCTTCCCAAAGCAGGGGACAATACTAAAGTGAATACATGGCAGAAATGTGAAAGCAGTTGAAGGTGCCAATTCTGTCATTCTCAGGAATGGGGCTCATACAGAGGGGTACCATCTGCAGGACTTACATTCTGGTAGAGGAAGACCTCTTTCTCGTTGACAGTTCCACCTATGTGGGCTGATCCCACAGCCTGCCACAAATCTCTAAGGTGACTAAGAACACTGCCACCAAAAGAAAGCACATTAACCTAGGAGATACTTGCCCTTTCCAAGGCAGAGATCAAGCACTGGTGGTGGTGCTTGTGAAACAACTGTGCAAGTTGCCTGGAGTTTACGACAATACATGGGGTTGCCAATGGTCTGTGTTGACGTGAGCCCACTCAATGGAGCAGTCACAACACCATGCATGTGCACAGAGCCATAAAGCTCTGCCTCTGCAAGTGGTTGCTACATTCTCTCACATGATCCAGCTTCTGCATACAGATTAATTAAAAGTCCAACAGAGACGTAATGAAGGTAGGTGACATATTTAAAGAGAAAATGCACTTAAAATGGAAAATACTGCCACTTCAACCACAAGCAAAAGTACAGGCTCTTTCACTGAAAAAGGGCTGTATCAATCTGTGCAATACTGCTTAACTTTCTTGTGGCAGGAATCAAAGCAGCACTTTCCATGGCAGATGGACAGGATATTTTTTTTGCCTTTTCTTTTGGATAAATACCTAGGCATGGCCTGGTTAACTGCAAGCTAGATTATGCAAGGCATTAGACACAACAAGGAATGGCTATTAAACAGCATTAATTGCAAGAGCATTCTAACTACATAGATCTACTTGTGCTGGCTCCTACCTGCCACTGCCAGCTCCTTTGGCTTCAAAGACCGGCTGGAGTCAATGAAAAGACCAAGGTGAGAAGTCTTAGGGAATAGTATGTAAAGCTAAATCAGCTTTGCATTTTTATAATCTGATTTTACGAGACAGCAAGTTGACCATAGCTGCAATCAACAATAAACTAGTGACATAAGTAGGTACTTCTGTAACACTCATGTCATAAGATACTTTTGCTTGACTACTTTGAACTTGTTTAGAATCACAGTACAATAGTGATCATCTCTTACTGAAATTTACCTCTAACACTTTGATAAAACCCCGGGGAACTGTAATATCTCAAAGACTGAAAATCTACACAGAAGTGACTGCAGAAGCAAATACACTGTTTTAACACTCCAGTAGTGGAAAATTTCCTCATTATTTCTAATTTCTGGGACAAGTGACATCAGTCATTGGCACCTGACAGACAAAACTAATTGATTACTTTTATTATTCCACATATACTGAATGCAAACCTGAAGAAGTTCTCCAAAAACTTTCTAAAGCAGAAGCAGCACTTATAATGTGAAAATAGTTCTGCTGAGTTAGTAACATGCAAAACATTTCTCACTGATATCAGTAGGATTACGGAATATCAAGTATGGTGCTGCAGATGGCTATTTATTTATAAATAATAGCTGTATTTCATAATGAATTATTCATATGTTGTATAATATCGACAAAAATAACTTGCGTGTATCTCCTGAAACATTTGCTGTTTTCACTGCTATTACAAATTATGACTTTACACATCTGCTTTCAGTCTGTATTTTGATTATAAGATGATCTGAGTAAAAGCATAAAGTAACCTTCTGTGCCACATTTGTAGAATGAGTATGCTTTAACAGATCACGAAAGCCATCACTCAAAATTTCTCCACAGTTGCTTCAGCAAGTGCTTCTTTGGAACGTGGGTACAAAATAGCTGCGTTTCTGCCGTGGAAGACGAAGTACAAAGCAAAGCCTGTCCACATCTATTCCAGATCACAGTTTTGGGAACCTCTGCTTGAAGAGGATGCAGGCCATATGTACATTTTGGAAATGTGGCTTTTGTATGCATTTCACTGGATTACAATTGGCCCATCCTAACTACATTTTATAACAGACACTGAGATAACAAAACAAGCATCGGCCAGTTTCATTTAAATGTCAGATCCTTAACAAACTTCCGGTCATAAACTGACCCTGGAAAAGCTGCAAAGCTGGAGTTCCTAACAGAATGAGTAATCATCTTGTTATAATTTATACAGACAGTTTAATTTGGTTATTCTGATAGTCTGCTTGATGTGATCATATCATGTAATTCTACCACAGTGACTTGCTCATTTTATTAGTATTTTATTGTTCTTACTTTTCTTCTATTTTTGATCTGGTAACAGTGATAAGAGTGATAACAGCTACCTATAATATGTTATTTTTCAAAGACTAGGAGTAATAGATATAATGGGATATTTTTTTCAGATAAGACAAGTAATTTCAGAAGCCTTTAGACTCTCAGGATATATTAAAGGTGTAAACTTATACTGGCAAATCCTGCCAAGAAATCTGCTTTTCACAGCTTGCCTCAGTTTAAGAGAAGTTAGCATTCAGTGCCTAAAATGCTACCACAACATCTCCAGCTTCTTCAAATCTGAATTTGGAATGGGCAAAATTCAGATTCATCCCATTAGTAAACTGGAAAAAAAATCATCTCACAAATCCAGTCAGCGCTGTCCTAAAACCAAACATGCAGGTACATCATTACCTCACTGTTACATTACAGTGGACAATCGATTAAACTCTTCTGGATGACTGTACAGAGGATGGTTAAACAAGAGATGGGACCAGATTTTGTCCTAGAAATAAAACTCTACGAGAGATGCACAGCACTTCTCTCTTGCCACTGCTCACTTATATTAAGTGAAACGTTAAGCTTAAGATGTGTTTTTGAACACTAGGGAAAGGCTTACAGACTCCTTGAGGATGTTTATAGTGGGTTTCTTCTGACAGTACGAGCACGAATGTGTACTCCTCATGTTTCCACACCTTCCCCCGTGACAGATACAGAGGAGTAAAGGGACCAATACAAACCAGACAGCTTTTCAGCAGTTTTAGGGCATGTACCTGAAAACTGTTTTTATTTCAGGTTTTGACAAATGGAAAAATCATGTTTAAAATTCTGACATCAAAACCTACAATTTCATGCTTCATCTACACAACATCCCTTTAGATGTAAACACCATTTAAAAACAATTTCTCCCTTAAGTTCAGTGCTAGACATTTTTTCAAATTAATTGTGGATGAGGATTCATTTCCATTATTTGGGGAAAATGTTTTAAAAAGATCCCTTTTTTAATGTAAAATCATGGCTGCAGCATAAGCTTAGTTGCCTTCTACTTCTCTACAGCACTGTGTACGGCTGTGCAGTATCTTAATGCTCATGTGGAACAGCTGCACTGACACAATGGGCTGCATACATTTTTACTGTCCTAATAATCCACATATTAAAGAGTCCCTACATACTCATTGATGCGACAGACCTTAACAACTCCCTCGGAGCTGCTGCAGTTTATCAGGTCAGTGATCTGCATACTGAGGATTCCCCAAGTACTCATTGACAGGTAGCTTCTCATATACACTTGTACTAAATAATAATTGCTTCAATGGAACTGTTAAATCCCAGTTGCAAGAACAAATTAATTTAAAACCACTGAGACAGTGCTTTAGTTTTTCTAAGGATGTGACAAATCTAGACAAACCTACTAGACAAACCAAGACATCCGAGCAGAACAACTGTTCTCAAATATTAGAGCTGTATGGCGTTGTGGTTACAAATGCTGCACATCCTGTCTTTAGTGAATTACCGTCACTACCCTGCAGCTAGGCAAAGGTGACTCCTAACCTGTTCTTAAAACCTGTTAGAAAAAGACTGAATTAAAAACTCGTTATAAAGGTAGACATGTTAATTGAAGCTTTGAAACGGTCACGCCTTATATCCTCATTTACTGTGTTTAGTGTTGCCATCTTTCCTCCTATCAGCCATATATCACTGAACCTTGGTTACTTTTCCTTTCTCTTCTCTTCCATACCTTAGCAAGCGTTCAGCCTTGCCATATCTGATCCCTTTAATCTTCTGCTCTAATGTTTTCTCTCACTACATTTATGCTCTATAGATAGAAGACAAACTCATACACAGCACAGAAAGAAACCTTTGCACCTAACAGGACTGGAGAGACTCATTTGCTTCCACTCACACAAATGATTCACAACCTGGATAACTTTCTGGCTTATCTGAGTTTCAGATGATGCCAAGCATGGAAGGCATCCACAAAGACTATTCAGAAGAACAAATGACTACATGGAATCTACCTACAGTCAAAACATAGCTCCTCCAAAGAGAGTAATCCAGAAGAGAAGGTTGATTCTTGATGTTAGTCCAGAATACCTTGAACTCTATGTCCATGATGGACTTTGGCACGATAATGCTGTCCTCTACCATTTGGTATAGGGTTAGTAATTCCAGTAATCACTGGAATTCTACAATGCTAAATCTGATATTCCTACACAGTTTTCTCCACTGGTCTCCAAGTACTTTGGGTATTATTTATAGTCTGACCAAGAAACAAATCGGTTTCATTTCACGTTTACATTACTTGTTTTTTATGACTCATTTATGTTCCAGCTAGCAGGACATGCGGATCCAGCTGACATTGGTTGTCGTGTGTTTCTGAAAACATTTTTCATGACAACCATGTTTTTAAATCACACGAGACTTCAATCAAATTTACATTAATAGTCAGGGTAGTCACAACACTCTTGCACATAACTCACCAAGTGAAAGCTGACAGACAAGCCAAGGAACCAAAACAAGAGGCAGAAGAAAAGATGTATCCAAAAACCATTAATAGATCCACGACTTTCCTAATCCTAGCTATGACAAAGGACACCAGAAGACATAGCAAGAGGTAATATGATAACTCTTAGTAGTGTAGCACTTGTGCTTAGACACTACAAACTCAGATTGTGACAACTTCTTTCCTAAAAGTTAAGTACTGTAAAAATTAAGATGAAAACAACAATTCCTCCCTAAGAACACTCCCAGTATGCAAATCTTTTCCTCAGAACATGTAATTTATCCTTCCTTCATCAATACCTGAACTATTTTTCTGCAGTCTTGTTCTTTACAGTCTTAATAAATCCAGGAATATTCTAAGTACTATTACAAAGATTATTTTCCTTATGTGGTCTTTTGGTCAGGAACACCAACCTCCCTCTGTCCATCTATTATCCCCATTTTTACTACGAAGCAAATATAAACCTCTTCAATTTAAAGGACCTTGCAATTTAACATCAGCTTAGACATCATCTCTTAGATAGCCATACTTTGCTATTTGTGAAATCTTTTTTGTGTGTTTGTTTGTTTGTTTGAGATGATCTTATGAAAATTCACCAAAGTATCTCATTATACTCCTTCAAGAATATGTTGAAAATTTACTCTTCTATGAAAACCTCTTCTTTCACTGAACTTACTTGCTGAGCTAATTCAAGACTTAGGCTATGCTGATGAAATCCTAACACAGCAAGTTACTGACTTTTGCCTCTGCTTAAGAAGATAAGACCAACAGTATTAGCCTGAACAGCTCTCACAGTCTCATTCTAATAAAGCTGTAAAATGCTATTCTTGCTGCAGCCAAAGGATTAGAGGCAGGGTCAGAGTGTGTGTGCTGCAGGGGATGGTAAAGATTTAGAAGGCAACGTTACAGAAAAAAGAGACTGAAGGCTCCTGAGAGGATGTTGGAGAAGGACATAGCCTCAGGAAAATGAACTTTTACAAGAGAGGGAAAGAGCCATATCTCCAAAGCATAGGGAACCCCGCAGCTTTTGTGTCTTCACCTAAAACAGCCTCACCTTCTCTCCAGTATTCAGCTTTGTCCTTGACAAATTTCAGTTATCCCAAAGTTCTCTGCTAGCTTCCCACAGCCCTTTTGCTTCTCTCCAGTCTCAAGTCTTTACCTTTACTGTGCAAAAATGAGCAGTTATTGATCTGCTGAAAGTGCTGATAAACACATTAAAAACAAACAAACAAACAACACCAGTGGCATTTATAATGGCAGTAACAATAATTTGACACTTTTGCCCCATGAAGGGGCTTCAAGGAATAATAAATGAACTTTCAAAAGAAACACTCTGAAGTAAATACTATTAAAATGCAGTAGGACTTGGAAATAGTAATGTAGATGAGATAGCAAAATCAAACCAGAATGACAAACATAAGAATTGGAATAAAACATAAGGAGCTTGTACAGAAAGACAGTAAGGGATAGTGGTAGCTTAGGCTGTTGTTTTTCTTTATTTAATACGCTGAACAGATTGGGAGAAGCAAAGAAGAAAAAGTTATTTCTTTTATTTCTTTTCCATTCCTATAGTTACCTAGATTTGCATCACAACATATTTTGAACAGAAATTTCAGCATCAGACTACAAACCTATTTAAGCTAAACAGGGATGAAAAATGGCGGAAGAAAAGCTGCTGCCAGTTAGAACAAGAGAAATCTGATGTCCAACTAAGATATGGGACCATTAGCCTTACCCATCAGACCAGAAGGACAGAGACAGATCTAGTTTTGATGACAGACTTCTGACAATAACTGAACCTGCCTCTCTTTATAAAGCAATATACCGTCCTGCTTAATGCTAGAGAACATATTCCTTGCAAAGAAAGAAGAGGCCTACTTCAGCAATGAAATCTACTCATCAGCTGTGCTGTTCAATGGGGCACGGCACAATTAGGATACGAAAAACCTGGAGTTATGTGAGAAAGGTGGGAGAGATGGGGGCAGAGATTTGAACTGGTAACTGATAGAGAACTCAATAACTAGAGAACCTTGATCAGACAAGGATAATCATTGTCACCAGAATCCCTCTGTCCTACTTTCAAAGACCTTATGAATGAGAAAAAGTTTAAATCTGAGCACAAAACCCAGAAATGTGTTCAGAGACACAGGGCAACGCCTTGCTCAGAAATACTTCTGCCTGATTTCCCAGGCAAACGGATGTTTTGAGACCTCCACTCAGTCAGGCTGTCCGTAGCCCTTACCTCATTTGATGAAGCTTCCCAGTCCTGGTCCAGCAGGTACAGCATTTACCAGACCACCTCCAAACTTTCAGTGTCCCACCGCTTCTCATCAAACAATATCACATGGTGTCCCTGTCTGGCTGACATAGCTTCAGAGATAGGAATGAAATTCTGTGCAAACATTTCCTGCCACTCTGACTTTACAGACCCAGGAATTTTGTTCTCTGAGGACCAGAGCTGATGTGGAATTTTTGTGCAGTTATCAGTCTGTCAGTTTGTGTTCTCCACTCTGGAGCAGAGACACAGCTTAGCATAAGCAACCTGGCTGAAAGGAGGAACTGAAAATGCTTTCATCTGAAGATATTGGACATAGGTATTGCCGCTGTAACTTTTCAAGGAGTTGCTGCTTTTAGGACGAGGGTGGGCTTGGCCCTAAACATTACTGCACGTGGAGACTGTGTAACAACAGAAAGACAAAATGAACTGAGTAAGTAATGGTGACAGTATCTATAACCCATCCCTTTCATGTAATGTGAAACAAGATTTGATGGTACTAAGTAGGCCCGCCTACAAAAAAACGCTAAAGCAGCAAAAGAAAAGGTGAAAAATCTAAAAAAGGGAAAGGGTTCGAGGATTTCTGTCAAGAGGAGGAGAGGCATTTGATAAAACACTCAAATCAGTAGCCCTGTATCAATATAAGTGGTTGGATTGATATGTTTTTCTGCTCTTTGTGATTGAAGCAAGTCTTTGAATATTCATGAGGAACAGGCTTCAGTCTGTGCAAAAAGCTTTTTTCTGTCTTTGTCTTCACGGGCTCTGGGAGGAAGCAAAGACATCTAAGGATAAGTCTGGAATATTTAATGTTATGTGGAACTTTCATCAATTGTGGAGCTGAATGAAACAATTCATCAAACAGTAGTTTTGCAACCAGAGATTGCATTTCTTTTGGCAAATCAACACAAACAAGTTACAAGGACTTTGATGTTGCTAAGGAATTCAGAAAATAGTGGCAGTGCCCGCAGCATTTGACACAGCTTGAAGCTCTGGATGTCAGTTGAACTTCCATCCTGAGGCCAGAGAATCCTCCTTTGAATCCCTTTGACATAAGACTGACTATCTGGTTTGCTTTTGTTAATGAGTTCATATTCATAGCAAGCCAAGAGAGCTTGGTTGCTAATCAAGTGTAGCAGTAGAGAAGTGAAAGCATTAATCCAGCTGCTAAAGGCATTCCAACTTCTGGAGTCTTTGTCCACAGTGCAAGATTACTCGGATTTTCCTATCATGACTACTACAATGATTCATCAAAGCATTACGAAGGTAGACAGAGGAATTTAGTGCCACCTGTGGGAACCAGCTTTTTCTTTGAATCATTTGGCAGCACTGTGTCTCTGAGAATATCAGTATCAGAACCCTTAAGCTCTGGCTAACTTTGCTTTTGCCTTGTCTCAAAAAACGATGGCAGGGAAGAATGGGTCCAGTACTGTTGAGGTGAAGGTGTGACTAATTTTCCCTCAGATGCTTCAGAGTTCTCACTTCTGGAGAGACCACAGGGAAAATAATTGATTTGACTCATCAAGGCTTTCTGAAACTACAGCGTAAACACTTGCTGGATTCAATAAATTCCTTGCCACCCCAAAAGATGTCTCTCTCTTAATATATCCATGTTCATTTTTTTCCCCATACCATTAAAAAATTAGTATGTTTGACACATTAGAACCATTTAATGTGATGTCTGTTTGGGCGCTTGCTCATATGAAAAAAAAACTGAAAAGAATATCAGCCAAGTTCCTTGGGTCAACTTTGCAGACATTGAAGTATCTCCATCTTAACTGAAATTGTAGTGCAACCCACCAAGAGGAAGGTATCCCTGCATATAGCAGAGGGGTTGGAACTGGACGATCTTTAAGGTCCCATCCTACCCAAACCATTCTACGATTCTGAGATCCCCTATGACAGAGTCTTCTACTATTATTTTACTTTCAGATTATCTTATTTTTCCTAATAGGTAGGTCTATTGTAGGCATATCAATGGGATGCTCATACCACTTTCTATTGATTCCATATGCACAAGCTCATACAGGGGTTGCTCAGTCTCACAGACACCAGTTTCTGCAGTACAGATTTGTGTAAGCAGCTGTTTGTTTGAAGAAAAGAAAAAAAAGATTTTGTGCAAATTTTTAAGTACTACACTTTAGTAAATGGAAAGTTTTAGTTAATACTTTTCTAACATCTGTCAGATCTCAGGAACAGCAATTACATGTGCCTGATGAAGTACTTCTTAAAGGATGGATAAAACGTAAAGTTTCATCAACATGGCAGAGAGAATTACATAGTCTCTTCTATAAAAATTATTATTTTTTTAAGTGGAAGTTTAAAATCCATTCTATTTTCAGTTTCTGAAAGCAATAATTTCATTTCAAGTGCATTTTAAAATTATGCTTCTGTAATACAAAGGCATTGTAATGATCTCTCCTTGCCGCTACAGTAACAAAGCTGTTATGAATCACCACAGTGTGCGTAGATATGGAAATTGATGGGGAAGCCTTCCTTGAATTACAGACTAGATTTGCATCAATTTTGTCTGCTGCTTATGATGTTTTTGTGTCCTGAAGAATTCTTAACAGTAGCTTCACTGCTGTCGCAACTGCTATAGTTACTTGGGACGTATGAATATCCATAGGGCCTAGCAATCCCAAATGCATTACAGAAGGATCAGAGCCAGACTATGATAAGTAAGTTTACCATTCACCCTTATGCTTAAGAACACACAAAAATGTTCAGGTAATACTTAATTTAAAGTTGGGAAACATACATTTACTGCTCTTGCAAGTAACAATTTTATTGTAATTGAAGTCTGCCTATAGAGATCACTTTCATGAATCTGTGATTCCAGTTGTTTGTTGCACTGTGGTACATTAAAACCAACCCCTATAGTCTGCATGAAACAAATCTATTTAGATTGTAACCCTCCTCAGTGTACAATTTTTCAAAACAGGAAATATGTTTTTAAGGCATAAAATGCCATGCACAAAGGACACTCAGGTCAGACAAGTGTTATGATCCAGCTTGGGCACTACTGACTTCATTTCCAGTGGGAAGGCCCCGTGATATATCGCCCCATTTATGAGTACCATACTGCGCACTGCATAAGAATGTGCAAGCACTGAAAGGTGATGTCAAGAGGCTTTTACCAGCACGTATCAGGACAATATGACCTATTTGCCATCAAAAACTGGTGCAGGTAACAGTTACACAGTATGTTGCTCACTTCAATACAGAGGTTTATAAAATCTCTTTGCGTTAAGACTAACTGCTAGGGAATATGGTCCACAAACTTAAACCTGAAAGAAGAGATGGGCAAATTATCATGTATTTAACATATTACTAAACTCATTTTCTTGGTTGAAGTCACAATTCACAAACTGTTCTTGGGTAACTGATACAGCAGAAGACAAAACAGTAGTACACACTGCCCATTGACTGCCATTTCAGTCACTGCTGCTCAGAACTCCCAGAAAGGAGCTGTCACTTATCTCTCTAGAGATAGACAAGAAACTGTTGCATAGAAAGAAATAGAGATAGAAAGAATAGAAATAGAAATCATAACTGGAATACTGTAACCAGAAAACAAGATCTAAGCAGTCAGAAATTACTACAAACTCACAGTAACAATCCGAATTTGATCAAGACAAGAAGATACGTATTTGTAAGCAGTCACAAGTAAAATAATCCTTTTTTAACAGACAATTTTTCAATAATCAGCAATTGTCAAATGTTTCAAGATTTAGAAATAAATGCATTTTATTAAATATCTCAGACTGCCACGATCTTTTTTTTTAAAGCAATCAGTAGCCTATTGTAATGTAAGATTTGTAAGATTTTCCAGAAATTAAAGATGTCTGAGTAACTGGCATTGTGATACTTCATTTGAGCAGTCTGTTGGCTTTTTTTTCTTTTCTTTTGGTAACTATTTCTTCTGATGTGGACAAGAACTTTCATTTATGGTCATATAGGAGAAAGGTAATTAATTATGCCAAGTAATAGTGCAATGCTCTGATGGCACAGGAAAGAAAACACAAGAAAATCTGAAATCCAGAGTAAGGATTGAATAAGTGATTTTTAAGAATTCATAGTTATTGCCCAAGGGAAAAAAAGAGTTCTGGAATCATGTAGAAACAGTATAGCTGCTGCAAAGAACATGAGCATCCTCAGACAATATGATGCAAACCGCTGTGGTTACGTTGGTGCTCTGCTTGGGCTACCAGTCCAATCAATTGGCAATACTGCTTTTTGCATGCATGAAGACTTGTTTAGAGGTAGCTCCACCCACACAGGGCACAGTGCTGGTCACACACACAAAGGAAAAAGATGGGGAACAAAACCAATTATAATCAACATTGACAGTAGGACAAAAATTATGGATATATTTAGTGCACTGCCACTGTAACAAGTCAACTGAACGTGGCTGTGTGGCTAAGCTATTCTTCCTTACTTTCAGATCAGCTGGTTAGTAGGAGTAATGATTTATGTATGCAACAGGGTCCTGATTCTTCTGGACATGTTGTCTGTAAATAGTACAGAATGCATGATACCAATGTTACTTAGCTTCCTCCTCCCAGCTAAGATCACAGCACATAGTATATTCAGCTGCCAAGCATTTGAAAAAGACTACTGATGTAGCTTGAACCTAATCAGCTGAATGAAAGTGCTAGAAAAAATGTATTTCAGTTTTAAGAAAGGAGAGAAGTACGACTTGATGTGTCAGAATCAGGCTGATAGTCACGCCTTCACGAGAAAACCAATGATATTCCCCTTTTCAGCAGCAGCAATGGACTGTGCTTATTTAAAAGGACAATTTGACTGCGGATCTTTATGCTTCTGTTGAAACACACAAATACGGCAAAACACGCTGTTACGGAAAGCAGGGGAAAATTGATACACATTCCAGAATGCAATTCTTCGGTATTTTCCATTTGGATTATCAAAACAGTGCATCTTTTAACTCAATACTCTGGAACTGTAACAGAAAACTATGAAGAGATGATCCCCCCTCCTAAAGGAAATTTTATTGTACTAACTACACAGTAACCTTGTATTTAGATGAAGTAATTGTATCTGATTAAGCGAATCATACACATTACTAATGAAAGCAGCACTACTGATGCCGTACACTATTACTTAAATGATTATTCTAAAAGTGAGCTTATACAAAAAGGACAATCATTATCAAAAATCAGGAAGCTTTCTTACTCTGAAGACAATTTGAGTAATCTTACCCAACAAATAAAAGGTCTGTTTTGTCTGATCATATTCGCACAGGCAGCAATTCAAACCAGTAAGTATAAACAACATGAATAAATCTGTAATCTGGAAAATAATTAAAAGGTTTTTTATGTGGCGAAACAGATTTTGCTTTGTCATTCTGTCTTAATTTCTGTACTAACAAAATGCTCCAAGCAGGTGTAAGCTTTGGTAAAGGTCAGCACAGAAAGAGGCATCTTGTTTGATATTTGACTAGCATGTGGGCTATTAATAGCAAAATGTTCTAATGAACAAAACACGACGCTTTAAATACCTCTTGCATTTTTAATCTCCTATACATGCCGTATTGCATTGGTTAAGTCTAGAGAAAGAGTTTAACAGTTTCAATGAATTAAAACCCAGAAAGTGTTTCACAGCAAAAATAAAATGTCTTGGTTAGGAGAAAGCAGCAGCTATGCATATGAAAACAAGGAAGTCTAAGGAAAAAAATCTCTCTGCCTATACATGCTTTACTAAAAGTCTCTTGACACAAATAAAAGGATCCTCCCCAACATATGGAAGAGCTGCTATGCCCTTCCGGGGATGGTCTGTAGCTATGTTCACCTCAGGCACGCCAAGGAGAGGTGAATTGTCAAATGTAATTTCAATCATTGGGTGGTTTGGTTGAGGCAGATTAGTTGTACGCAATCATGATAGATAGTTTATCCCAGCCCCAAACTGCCGCTTGGGAAATCTTGCACGCAAACGAACAGAAACTCAGTCATTATTAGTGTCAAGAAGGTATACGGAGGCAAAATTTGGTTGGCAGCCAGGCAAGATGAATCAAGGCGAAAAAGTGACCAATTGCATGTTCAAAATGGAAATTGATAGGCATGTTGTAGTTTGGAAAGATTTTAAACACCAGAAAAAGCCATACATTATTAATTATTCAGAGATAAATATTTAAAAAGTCTTTCTCTATGGAGAAATACTTTTTTTTTTAAAGTCAATGTAAATGACTTGTGTAGTGTCCTAATTTTAAAGCTCTATCCCAGAAGCTGCCTTGTGATATTTTAGAGCACATCTTATTACATAATGTTAAATATTCCTTTCAGTCAAAATATTGCACATCCAAAAATCATTCACCAAATAAGCACTTTTAAGACAAATAAAAGGTACATTTGATTTGCAGAACTGTTTCTAAGCAAAGTCCCCTGCAGAACTCCTTGCAGCGGACTATAGTGCTAATATTTATCACCTTCACCTTTACGAAGATATCTAAATATTTAATGAACAAAACAGTAAAATCCACCTGTGTGAGCAATCACAAGTCTTGGCTCTTTAATAAATAGCAAAAAATTGCTAAAAGAGAATGTCCTCAAGTTTCATTGCCTGAAGTGATAGGCTCTGACAAATCTAACAGCTCTTCCTGTGTCATTCCTAATGCACTTGTCACTCAGTATTATCCATCCTCATTAATGACAATGGGAAAGTTTATCTTGGGAACACGTTTTAAATCATCCACTCTTTACAATGGGACCATGAAATCTCTTACAAAACATGAGGCGGGAACAACTCTGACAACAAAACCCCTTCCTGGCAGCTTTACTCTTAATTCCTGTTCAAGGAATAATGTGTTTATCATACAGCCATACAGAACAATGTATTAGATGAAACTTGAAACAGGAATAGCTGGTTTGATTTTTCAAGACAGGACGTATTTTTATAATATTTTTATTATGCTGAAAACACTAAATCTTTTAGGAACATAATTCTGTGTGGAGTCACATTCATTCTTTTTAGGACAAAAAAACACCCTATAAAAACACCCATAAAATCACTGGAATATACATTAACTAAAGACTTCATATAAAAGGTGGTATTTCTCACAATGAAAGCATGAATTCTGACTGAGTACTGGCTTTGTACAAATTCTGCTACATCTATAGACGTTTTTTACCAGGGCTCCACAATGCATCTATGACAACAGTTATGCCCAATTTTCTCCCAGAAATGCTTTCTTTGATTATCAGTTCTGAAAACTGATCAACCCACCTTGGCTGTCCTAATGAAATGCATGGACAACAGATGGAATGCAACTACCCACTTTCCTTTGGGTCCTTTGGGTGTGAAAAATGCAACATCAAGTGTCTCTTGATTCACAAAACGACACCAACAACCTTCCATAACCTCAGTAGCTAACATAACTTACTTTCAAATAGATCTTCTCCTACTCTGCCTTCAAGAAATTCTGATCATTTGGATCAACTCAATTGGTAGCAGAATAAAAATTTTCAAAACACAAACTCCAGAAACCAAAAATAGCAAAAAAAAAAATGTTGCAATAAAGTAAGCCAGGCATGCATGTTTTGAATGAGTATAGGCAATGCCTAAGCCAGGAGTGCAGAATAATGTCAGAGAGGATACATATACACACCATGGTGGACGTAGGTGAGAGGCAAAAGGACTGGAGTAGAAGAGCTCAGCTCATGCCATGTGTGTAATTGTAGTTCAGACTACGCAGGAAAATGTGCTTCTTATTAGAAGGATACATGAGTAATCCACTGACAAAATCCTTTCAGTGCAGTCCTACCTTTAAGCATTACTCTACAAACACAGCAAAAATTTTCCTTTGTAGGTTTAGGGGAGTTCGAGAAATCTGAATCTAATTCTTGTGGCTTTTTCGAAGCCAGAATATCCTGTTAAGATCAAGAAGAATACAACAGAGACCAAAGTCCACCACAAAACTGTGCCTTTTCTTTCCTTGTAACTGGTGTCCTGAAATCTTCTGAAGAAGCTCATGTTTTCTGAAGACAGAACGAGGACTAGCCAGTTCTTTCTTCGGCATTTTCTAAGGTGATGTAAAAACCCCAAATCCATAAAATTCATAATTTTTCTGATTATTTCACAATGTTTTAGCAGTTAGTAGTTGACTGTCCTTCTACTTGCTTTATTGAAAAAAAAATCAGAAATAATGTGGCTTTAAATTAAATGTAACTGATGAGAAATCAAGTACCTCATCAGTCGTTTATCAATATACAAAGGAAACCTAAAAAGAACAAAAGCTAAGTAGATGAAAATAAAAATAATCACAAACGCAGAAATAAAGATTAGCCTAATACATTTAATAGTGATCCTCATTTACAAAATGCCTCTTCATTTGAGCAAAACCTGAATATCCATTTAGCCTTTCGAAGCGTCAGGAATCTCCTGCTAGTTACTTACTGGTATATCTGCACATATTCAATATTTATGCTGTCTTTCTCTCTATCCATTTTTAAAGAGAATTAAAGGAGTAGCTAAACCTCTGCCAATAAGATGACAGGAAGGCTATTTTTAGTCTAGATGATGTAGACTGAACACAAACAGCCCATGGCCATGGCACTGCTGAGGATCAGATCTAAACACAAATATTACATTTTCTTCTTATTATTCCCTTATTTTAAACAGTAGCAAGAATTACACATTAAGTACATGTTTGTGTCTCTTAATAGCACTCATCCTAGAAGCAGCACCGTTCTTCCTTACATTACAGCAGCCATAGCTCACATAGCTCCTCTCATTACTCTCTGGTAGCAAAAGGTTTTTGAAAGGGCATTTGAAGCAGCACAGGAAACCTGCAATTCACACAGAATTACAAAGTCCTATACCAAAAGGTGAGAAGTACTGGTTAAGAGGCATATGTTGTTACCCCAGGGGCTTCAGATTGCAGGCCTGAGTCTATGACCACAGTGATTATCGATTAAGGAGCACATTACTAAAAACCTAATAATCAGAGAAGAGATGCAACCAACAGATAACAAAGACCATGGAATAAAAGAGCTGAAAATAAAACGTCGCTGTGTTTATTTTATACTTACACTGTGTCAAGACAGGTACAGGATGCGGCTGGTTTCAGGAGGAGCCCTTGCCTGGGCTGATTGTGAGTGCACCCTGCCTAATTTTTCCTCTTGTTCATCTAACTGTTTGTTGGCTCACAACTAAAAGCAAGTAAGAATGCACATCCAAAAATCAGAGTCTGCTGGAACACTGTCGGCCTTGACTAGGAACATAGGAGTGCTGCTGCTGTGGTTACGCCTGTTGGGCCATCACAGCTCTGAGCCAATGGCAAGTGAAGTCATCGTGCAGCCATTATTCAAGCACATCACTTATGTTTAAAAAAAAATAATATATAATTAAGGCCCTATCTCAAAAGCTCACATATATTCCAGGTGCCTGATGGAGAATTAGCAGGCCCCTCAAGATTCAGCTAAAATCACACTCAAGCTGCCTACCTCCAGCATTCCTGCACAAGTCCTTTTCAGAACAGGTGAATGCAGTGACGCCTAGCAAGGATTACCGAAGACCTTAACAATTTAAATATTAAACAATTAGGTTATTTTAAGAATAGCAAGAGCTTTCTAGGTGCAAACAGAAATTTATTTCTCTTGTGCAGAGAATTCGTGTGCCCGAAGATCTGTAGTTCTTTAGGTAGAAAATACAAGTCTATCTTCTCATACCGACTTTGCGACACACAGATCATACAAATTTTATGCATCTCCAAGTAAAAATCCTTCCGTAATTTTTGTTATAACAGGCTCAAAGCGAGACAAAAGAAGATCCCATGAACTCTTTACCAGCTACAAAACATGGATTTCCCAAGCCTTTAATATCTGAAATGAGGCATTTAATATGAATTATTTTCACAGAGTGTCACTAGCTGCTTTCTGAAAGTCACGTAGCTTATGGCTGGTTTGGGCTGACAGCAAAGATTATGTTATTTACTTATTTATCTATGCACACTGATGCAAAGTTTTAGTTATTTTACACAACATAATTACTGTTCACTTTCTTCAGGAGGAAGGGCTGTGGAAAGGAGTTGAACTGTTACTTGGTCATGCCAGACAAATCCAAACTTTTACTCTGGAGGAGGTAAGACTGAAACTCAGCGTCGAGCTTTTCATAAGACTGGAAATGCTAACCCTTAAGCTAGAATTTTCAAACTTGAAATTAAAAACATTTAGAATTTGTTTGATTAAGCTTGTTACTAGTCACAGCAAATGTTTTGCCTCATTGCGCTGTTTTCCCACAAAATGACATTTTAACCCTTTCCAGGTTCCAGATGAGGCTGTCTTACAGTTTCCTAGTTTAGTTTTCCCTTCTCTGTATAGGAAGATAAACAATCAGGAAGTACAACAAACTGTCCTAAAACAAGAAGACACAGATGGTTGCCCAACTCTGTGATGCTGATCCATGGTTATCTTATTCCCATAAGTTATCTTATTCCCATTCTTTTATCTCTTCCCATTATCCATAAGTTATCTTATTCCCATTCTTTCAGTGACAGTTCTGAACTAGTGCACCAACACATTTCAGGGAGGTTCAGGTATGACACAGGTCTTTGACTAGGAAAATGTGACTTTCATTTTTATTTTCCTGCATTTAAAGATACATATAGAATCCAGAGATATATTTTACTGTGTAGCGTCAGGATTGAATCCATTATCATTTGTAGAGTGATAGTACCATGCAATTACGAAATATCACATTTTTATTCAAATTTGATGGCACTGTAGAGAACATTTAATGGAAACAGCATTCAATTCCTGTTGAGAACTACTGTGCTTAACTCTTTTTGCTTCTTAAATACTGATGGTTAATATCTTTTCAACACATCCAAGACCTTAAAAAAGCACTGTTTTACTGCAAAAATCAAACACTTGTAAATAAAAGAATTTTTGATCTTTACCAACCAGCAGAAAACATCTCTTCAGCCTACCTTTCTTCTAGTGCGAAAAAACTGGGAATATGTCAACTACTTCAGTTGTCTGGCAAATACAAGACAAATTGACCCATTTATTTACAGACTGAGCAAGGCCAATCCATTTCGTGCTGCAGTGCTGACCCTTATCACAGATACTGTGAATGAGCAGTCCATTACAATATGTACAAGTGACCTTTAATTGCATTAATGGCTTTGTTGCATGTTCTTCCACTGCGACAACACAATTATGGAATAAATATTTCTAAACAACATAATTATTTAAATGCAAACATATATGAGCTTAGTCTACTGGCAAGGAACTGCAGATGTATTATGATTTAAATGTTAAAGTTCTGAGAAATTGAATGAAACCTTCATGTTACACTTGTATAATGTCAAACAACCCATAAAATAAATGCAGTTTTTGAAATAAATGTCATGATAGTACAGTCTTCATCTGCAGCCTAAAAGTTAATGGTACCTTCCTGTATTCATCTTCAGAACATATACAGAAACCTACAGTATGCAGTTCTACACAGTAAAAAGTTGGTGATTTCAAACTAAACCTCTGCACATATTCACAAGCCATAAGTGTTCTGAAATTCCACACCTTGTATAGAACATATTATTTGAATTCAGTTCTACGTACTATTAGAATTCAGAAATTCTCCTCTTTTCAGGTAGGAACACTCCAAGTACTGTTTTACCTCAAGTTATTACAATTCAAAAATAATCTCCCAAAACTTTATCTAAATTGTACTGTCACAATTTTAAACACATTTATTTATTCAAAATTGTTTGAAAGAATGTAATACATTTTTGACAGGCAGTCTTTTACAATATTGAAATCAAATCCTTGATTTCATCAAACCCTTCATATTCTGCGCCTTATTCCTGGAAGGCTCATGCCAAAATGATTTAGTTTGATTTTCTTTAACAATGGTAGGTTGGCTTGACAGCATCTGACAAAACAATTCAGTGAAGTACACCATACCAGGTAAAGAGAACCTGAACTGGCTACTAGATGAAATAATGCAGAACAGAGCTTGGAATTATGACAGAATCAGTTTTATGGGAAAGTATTTTTTAGGTATTACTAATTTAAGAGCTTCAAGTATTACTATTTTGACTTTTGTTTGAATAAGCCTAAGGTAATATCTTCATTAATATCATGGGAAAAACGGTCAGGGAAATACAATACAAAAATGGTCTGACTAGCATAAATTTCATTTAAATGTTATTAAAATATTTTAGCCCTCTCTATTAGAAAGCTTAATTTAACACACTGAGTTCCCTGGATGTGTGTCCCTGAGCTGAAGTGGAACATCCACTAGAGGTTTGCCAGGTATGACACTGCTGTTCTAGGCAAGATGAGGAAAAAGAAAAGTTTTCTGTGTAATTCCCATGGGTACCCATGTTCTCAAATATATGGTGACGAGAGGCCCTGAAGGATTTTATTACACAGAGAATTAAAGAAATTCACTTTCTGTAACACTACAGAATAGTTCTGTCTTGTTCTTAACCAGGAATTACCAGCAAGGTTTCATGCATGCCACAGGCACTGGCAGCCTGGCAGTCTCAAGCCTGACACAGGCAGGTTCCACTCTGAGCTTACAAGGCCCTAACATGAGGGCAAGGCTCGTAATGTCCTCAGTGCATGACTCTCAAATACCAAGAGTTGTTTACATGGAGATCCCAATATCACAGCATACATCATGTAGTATACATTAGCTCCTGTGTTACACCATGTGAACTTTATCCCAGCCAACATGAATTAATTTCCATATTTTACTGACTATATAACTGCTACATAACTATCATTTTAAGTTTCTAATAAACCAATCTTCTGCCTTCTGAGAGTTCTCAAGCTCACATCCTTTTCATTAAAATACTGCCCAAGATAGTTCATTAACTTCAACATTAAACAACTCTGTAGTAGTTAGTGAAAGATGACCAGGATTAGGGAGAGCCACTAACGAAGGCTGCTTCAAGTAAAATCTTCTTGGAAGGAGCCTAAAAAAGTGATGCCACCAGGATTACAGCAGACACTTAATTCTGCTTGTTGTTATGGGACGTGTGTGTATACTAGCAATATGCTGATCCCGTATGTACTGGTGACAGGGGTGATTTGCTCCTCCAGGACAAGCAGCTCACTAATAATCCCAAACCACTATGTCCACACTTGCCCTTGGTGCGTTTAATGAATAACTGTAAAATGTTACAGGCAGCACAGTTTGCTGTTCAGCGCATCACAGAATCAGAACCGAGCTCGTGCTACACCAATAGCACGCTGAAACACTGCAGATTTCATTTCTGACTCGGGCTTATCAATCTCCTTTGCTGAGGAACATGTCGCAGTGGCTAGCTGCACTTCTAGTTCTCTAACAGGAAGTTTTCCACAGTATAGTCTGTGTGAAATAAAAAATGGAAGATACATACAGCACCTTTCCTGATTTTACTTGCCAAATCTACCACTTTAAAGGAAAAGGGTTGTAAGCCTCCTTCCTGCTGGAAACACAACATGTGCATGACTATCTGGAGTTACAACTCAATCTCGCTCGCTGATTTTCTTACAGCGCTTTTAACGATGGATGAAGGAAGAACATCATTACGATGCCTTTGGAATCATACAATTATTTTTAATTATATAAAGATCCTGTTGCTGTTTTCTGTGCTGATGTTTCCTTCCAAAGACATATCCTTTTACTCTGACAACTGACTCTAGGCAAAAAGCACTGCAGTCAGAGTGCTCCACAGTGCCATGTTGTATCTGCCTACCACTGAGAAGCTACAGCTTGGTTGCCACAGGAGCCCTTTATTGCTGACTTTCTTCCTTTCCTCTTAGGAAACATCTCTCAGAAAAGAATCTCCTGAACTCGTACATGACACTCTTGAAACTTACTTATTTTTGCCATGTGGCTCTCGTGAATTCTTCAAAATAAATAAAAATGAAAATTTCACAGCAGTTGTAATAACTGTCAGACAAATGATATGCAGCTTATAAGTAAAAGCTTATTTTCTCTACTATTAACAATTGACTGCTACCTGAAGATTGAAAAATTCAAGCAAAACTCAGGAATTTCCAAAAAATCTTTTCATTTTTGCATACACTTATCAGACTTTATGGACAGTTTTAACTTTAAACACAAAATTCTGGAGGTTTACGTTGACCAGACAGTAAGAAAGGGAGTTAATCAAATATGAATCTTCTCCAACTGTCTTGTCAAACCAGGTAATGATGTCCTGCCAGCCAAACTCAGAGGGAACATGTGAAACAAATACAAAAGTAAACAGGCCTTAAGCTGCCCAAGGGAAAGTCAGCAAGATGGCAATTTCAATCATTTGGAATAATACTAAAGCAGCCTTAGGCTTTTCTCAGAATGGAAACATGTCACTGTTACTGCAATATTTCAACGAATCAGAAGGCAAAAGAAAGGAACACTTATGTAATCACAGCCGTGGAACAGCACTTTAACTCAACGTTTAGGAGGAAAATAATTAAGAGGAAATTCCCTTTTTGTGAGCGATTGTACCTAAATAACAAAGACAGGCAACGTTTCCTCAGACATTCCAGGAGTGAAAAAATCAGAGACAGATCCCTTTGGTTTTGATACAGGAGGCTCGGGCACAACAGTGAAAAAAACTCTACCAAAGGAAAGGGTGAGAATAATGCTTCTACAAAATGTATCCAGCGTTGATAAAAGTTACACTCTGAGCAACAACAACAGCAAAAAGCAAAAAAAAACTTAAGGAACAATTCTGCCGAAAAGTTTCGTCAAGATGAATGCGTTGTCATATCATTTAACTGAGAAATCAAAAAATATTTCAAATATTTGGGGAACTTACCTAATCAGTAAACTTTCAGTATGTGTCTAGTCATGTAGCCATCTTTTAGTCAATCATCAGAAAATCAAAGGCAAATTGGCATGACTCAACCCAAACTTTAATACCGCATGATTGTGTCGTGTAAGCTTGTTTTGTGCGAGGGCTGCTGTGGTTTTAGCAGAGAGATTAACGACCGGACCTAAGCTGGCCTCCAAACCTTGCCCTGCTGATGCCTCAAGCCCTTTGAAGTCTGACCATCATACCTGGCAAAACAACAGTGGGAACTAGGCTGGTGTCAGATCTAATCAAGTTTCCTGCCTCAGCATAGCTAACTATGGGGTACACTAATTGGCCCAATTGCGGATTATACCTTTTGCTACAGATTCAAGACAATAATTTAGTCAAATGATGGTTTTTATCTCCTTCTAATTAAGATTCCAAAGTGGGAAGAAATAGGATTAGACAGGCTAACTTCAAAATTGTGTCCTTTAAAGAGGCATGCACATAAGATTGGTCGCTGATAATATTGCATATACTAATATATAGCTATTAACTAACACGAAGATTTGGGAAAACCGGGTGCAGCTACTGCACCTTTTACCATAAGGGTTGAAGTGCACCTGGGAAAGGTCTACCTCATAAACTGAAAATGAGCGCTCATAACTACCCACCAAAAAGCATTGCCATCCATCAGGTGAAAAAATCCCCACCCTTTACAATACGCTTCAATCAATCTGATTGTGAGGAAGACGCAAGAAAAAAGATTGCAACAGTTAAATGATTCTGCAGGCTATCATGAGGTAGAGTCCCTCCCACAGAAAGGAAGTCTAATAAAACAGACCTGACGTTTAAAGTTTGTTACCGTTGAGGGCCAAACTGGTGATGCAGACATGAGAAAATCCATGCCCCGTGCCCTCATTATAAACCATAAAATAAGAAAGTTCTATTGACAAAAACTTGTTGGAAAAATTTTTGCTATTAGTCAGAAGTCATGTATTTCGAACTTTTCTTAAGCAATTTCATCTGAGAGAAGCATCTGAAGGAGGCCAGTATTATAACCTAAATTGGGTACGTAACTAAGCCGTCGCTTTCCAAAAACTGCTACGTACTCAAAATATATTTCAAACTTGCTTTTGAGCTACAAAAGAAGTCCTAAACTTGGATGCGCTTTATATAAACCATGCTCGTGCGTGTAATGCAGGCTGTTGTGCAGCTTCATGCTTCTACACCAGAACAAAACTGACTGCTGACTCATCACATTCTAACTGCAGAACCCAGTTTTAGAAGACTGTATTCAATCCCTTCTTAATTCAATTTTCCCTTGCTCCCATTTTCCTATGGACTCATTGCTCCACTCAGCCTCACTGCAGTCTGCCTCTCCCAGTATAAGGAAGAAAAACTTTTGGAGTAATGAAATGTGGGCAGGATCTTACGAGTTCAAAAAGGACCAGTTTGAGTCAGTTTAACTTCTGGAAAGCATATCTCCAACAAAAACTGAAAAGGGCTGCAGCTGAGCAATGAAGAGAGAAATTACCCCAGTGGGTCATGGACACGTCTGGGGCAACAGGTTGTTCCGAGAGTTCCACTGCAGCCGTTCCCAGCAGCTCCGTCCCATGGCTAATTACATTCCTTTTACAGAGCCCCCTGTTTAGTTCCCCTCCACACTTTCCCCCTTTCAAGTTACATTATGAATTAGAATCACACACAGAAAAGATATATTCTTAGTCAGGATTCAAAGGGGAAAGAATCACAATTTTCTAATTTATAGCCCTACTAACTGTGATTTTCCTGCGCTGCCTAATGACACTGTGTGCTTCTTTGGGCTTCTAAAAGCAGTAAAAACATTTGTATTTTAAAACCAGCTGCAGACTACTAAAGTTTCTGCCTGCAATGTCCTGCTCCAAGCATTTGCTAAAATGGCTTAATGCCTCACAACGCCTGGTTGCATTAACTGCATTCGCTGGAAAATGAGAAACGTTACAAATGAACGTCTTTGGGGAAAATAGCCCTCCTTCATGTATTTGCCTCTAAGTGGCTTTTGAAGAGGATACCTCTACTTGGGAAACTTCTGGCACGCATGCAGAGATGACCTGCTTGAAGAAGTGGCTGCCTGATTAACTATTAACTGCTCTCAATAGGATTAGATAATTAAAGACATTGATGACCATTAATTAGGAGGAGGGCACCTTAATTTGTCACTTGATAGGGCCCTTTCAATGATTTATAGGTTAGGGCTACTTGCAATTGTGAAGGGGAGGGGGCAGTGAAGAGAGGGAACCCTCAAGTTACCTTATCAAGTGGCCAGCTAAAAAGGGCAGAGGGTCAAATAAGGGCCAAAGTGGTCACTTAAGGGTGAAGTCCCAAACACCAAAGCAGTGCCAAGCCACATTGACCATCATTTGGTGATGGAGTAAAAAATATGCTAATTTATTGGTGGCAATTCTCTCTTTTTATGGTTTCAAGCAGTTAAGACAAGTGGCCTGCTTAAGAGCTTTTCATTTGAAAAGAGATTAAACAAAATGGTTTGTCAGGGATGCTTGGCTGTTTTATGTCTTTGTTAAAAAAAAATTTGCCCAGACTGTACCGATGACTATCACATCACCCCAAAAGCCATCTCCCATCTCTAAGCATTACTTGGTTAATAAATACATCAGCTCTAATTGCTTAATAGCGCTGTGTTCATTTGCTCTTTAGCAAGATTAAAATGAAATACATCTTTTGTATTACTGCCTTCTATCAGGACTGTCTGCATAAAGGTCACGGAAAAAAGTTTAAATTTAGTAGGAAATTTACTTAAGGACATTAGTGTAAATGATACTGTGTTTAAAATGACATAAAAGAGCGAAAGGTGATTTCAGTAATGCAAAGAAAATGGTTTCTGAATACTGATAAGGACACTTATCCCTCATACCACACACAATTTTAGGCAGCATTATACATTAAAATCCCTCTACCGGGGTAATAACATGTAGCTACTTTCCCACCCACTAACAGAAGTAAGAGCAAGTCATTAACATTTAATTAAATATGCTCCTGACATCCTTAGAAACATGTCACGCTTTGTTATTGAAGGTTGTGGCCTACTTTCTATGTACATTTTAAACCAAAATAAACTATTTATAACAGACCGATTTAGTGTGGCAAACGAGACGTCTTTAATTAGAAGGCATACGGCAGCGTTCTGTAAAACCGTTCGGAAAAGCAAAAACGTAACGAAAAGAATCTACAGCGTCCGATGCATATTTCATGCATTTCACAAAACGAAACATAAGAGACGGGATTAGCTCCACCTTTTGGGTTCTAAATAGTGAAACAAAACCGCTTCTCTTACCTCAACGGTGAACTGCTTCCTTTTTAATCTAAAAGCAAGGTCCTTCGTGTCTGACACATCACAGATCAAGCTATTAAGCCGAGGAATCTGATGCACATGAAGCAAACCTTGTGGAAAGAAAAAGTAAAGGAGGGGAAAAAAATAAGAAAACGCTGTCATCCAGATGCATAAATTAGAGAGTCTTACAGCAGAATCCTGTATATTTACACACACTCATCCTCCCCTTTTTAAACTGGAGCTTACTACCAGGAGCAATGAAGCAAACGGTGCGATTATACTCAAGTAATCAAGCAGAATAAGATAAACAGAAATCCTTGTGCGAGGAAAACTAATTGCACTTTGGTACAGAAGTACAGATGTAAAGAGGGATCTTAATACTTGTCAAAACTACAGCCGGTTTGTGTGTGATTTTCTCTTGTATTTACAGTAAGCAAATATGGCTATCACCTTGCATGCTGCCCACGGCACCACTGAGTGATCTTTATTTTATTAAATGCACCAGTAAGCAGCCAGCAAAACAAGGCTTATGGGTTACAGATAACCACGGAGGCTCTAATGAGCGGTGCTGCGCCCTCAAGAAGGCTGAGGAAAAGTTTCTGCAAAACACCGATGTCGAGCAGCCTGTGCATGAATTTTAACCCCTCCGCCATCCGCACAGAAAGCCATTTTCCGTGCACAAGAGGCTGAGCTGGCCGCTCAGATGTTTGCACCAGTGCTAGGTACACTGCAAGCTCTGCATTCTGTCACTCGCAGCTCAAGCTGATGTTTTCTGACAAGGACGCTGGATGGTTTTTGTGCAGCCTAATATAGTTTCTGAACTACCTAAGGGTGATTTTCTACATCTGAAAACCAGGAAAATTCTACAGGGCTTCTCGATTACTGGCCTATATTTGCTATTCATAAAGCCAGTGTCAAAATGGAAATACTCAACATTTACAAAAGGCATCTCGCCTGAAAACGGCAGCTGTGAGAGAGAAAACCCCAAACATTAAAGCCCTTATTTAAAGGAAGGCAAGTATTTTTCAGGGTCTTATTTCATTTTTAAAGGGAGAATAGGGAAAGAAAGCTCCTAAAATTGAAATACTGTAAAAAGACAAATGCTTACAAGGTACTAAAATCAAAGTCCTCCATGTTGTTACAAAAATATTTTGTAATAATTGGCTTCCGAATATTTAAGCCTTCCACCTCTGCCTCCAATCTGATAGCATAAAAAAATGTTCCTTCCAGTTTTGAGTTCAGAGTACAACCATTATGTGCAGGAGCAGCAGGCATAACAAAGGGTTGTTTTTACGTCTTATTTTTAACGTTTAATTACAGCCAATTTATATCATTGTTTATTTTACCGACTCCTCAACCCGCTGCATTTACAGACACCTTAACAAGATTACTAGTGCAGAATTCGCTAAATAATGCAAGAATTTAAACAAACTTTTCCTGACTAATGACAAAAACTCCCATCATTTGCAGTAAATAAATCATCCTAAAACATGAGCGTAGATGAAAATAACCCACACGGTTAAAATCATTACAAATATCCATTACTAGACTGTTGAGGCTGCCTAACTCACAAAAGCTGTGCACTGGTATATAATTCTATTAAGAAGCACCAAAAATGATTTTTTTTTAAAGCTTTTACAGGAGAATAGGAAATAACTGCTAAAAAGCACACTGTCTTAAAAAGATCTCCTGACTGCTGAGAAAAGCAGTATCAAACTGACAGAATTATGTTAGCATAAACAAATGCCACATCACGATTATACAACGGGGAAAATAATTAGGCAAATTATTCCAGCTTTTCTTTAGAATTTCTTTTTCATCCACCTTTTTCAGACGAAGAAATACGCACTATTTTCTTCGTCAAAACATTTCCCCCTCATTTATTACTCAAAGCCTGCATACACACTGTGGTATCTCAACACCATTCTTGCTGCTTTTTCTCTACATTCTGCTGTGCACTGCCACGCTCTCACATGTTTACAGCCAGTTTTGGTAAGCAGTTTACTTTCAGCAGAAGGTTTCCATGGAACTACAGTAGTATCACAATAATAATAGCTGTAATTTATGCACGCTCCGAGCGCTGCTCTGGATTAGCTGTAACTGTTTGTTATTCACTGCTTGGGCTATGCATGACTTCTAATCTAATCTTCTAAAATTTAAATAGTTCTGCTGAAACAGCTTACAGAATCTTTGGGAAAAAAAAAAAAATACAGGATTAAACGCCATTACACATTTTGAAGATAAATCACTTGAAAGGCTACATGCCTTTTTGCTAAGATTAGTTTCACATTTTACATGCCACATACATCCACATTCATTTCTGTAAATGCATAGCTGCTCTAACTGAAAGCTGCAAAACAGCACGTTATTTTTAGAGAAACTTTATATATAATCACATCGTTCAGCAGATTATTCCCTTTAATATAATATATGTTTTTCCATGTTCTCTACTTAAAACTCGTCAGATCAGAAGTATTGATTTCATGACAAGTTCAGCTCACTGGTCAGATGATTGCCAAGCCTCCTCTGCATGTGAATTCCCCAAAGCCTGCCTGTTGAGATGTACATCTGATTGAGCCATGCCTCAGTAATACGGCTTGACAACATGCAAGGAGTTGCCATGTTTCCTTTGCAGCCTTAATGCACTTTACGGAAAATTTTCCTAACTCAAGACTGGTTAGCAAGGAGGAACATTTAAGAGGTATATTCTAAAATGAAATCAAATTCTGCTTTAGAGCAGATACCCAATTGGAGGGCAAAGCCGCTAAGTGCCCTAGAAACACTCAGGGCAGACTTTTCGCATTGCTAAAGATGGAACTTACCGTGGTAATCCTTGTATAATGGATTGGTTTCTCTCTCAGAGCCAATAAATGATTCAAGACCAACTACCATATCTGACAAGTTTGTTACACGTTCCATAATTGCTTTATTCTGTAAGACATGGAAACAAAATACACATCGTATGTGATGAAAAAAGTAATTAATGTTCATGGAGTAAGCCTTGGTCTTCTCAATGACAAACGGTAGGAAAAAGTAGGTCATCGATACCTAGAAATTAGATGGCAGGCTATTCTATTCGCTTAAAATAGATGGAAATTTGTGCCTAAAGAGAAATATATTTGGCTTGAAGAAAATATTAGAGAGCCAACAGCACTAAATTCATATTTTCGCAATCTTTCTAAGATAAGTGTTAGTTAACATTGCAGATATTTACAAGCTATGTGGCAGCGAAGCATCAAGTTGCATTACCCCTTCTCAACATATTTGAGATTTATGAGGGCTTCGGTGATGTCACAATTTAATAAAGAAAAGGAAAAAAGGGACAAAACTGTGCTAAAAAACAGAACAGTCCTTCACGTAAAGAAACAGTAATCTCAAAACTGCCAGGACAGCTGGCACAGTCTTCTTCTCGATGGCTGTCGTTGCTGCGCCCATCACAGCAATGGGGGTATCAAGTGTAATCGCCTCACGATGCACCCATGCCAACTAGAAAGAACCAGCTCTGTAGCTCCACGTTAGGATTTTGTATTTTTTATTAATCTTACTTAAATACTTTTGTACATTCTGAGCTTCTGTTGGCAAACTACGTGACTGACACTTAGTACAAAATGTGAATTTAAACATTTTTTTCAATTTTAAATAAAAAATTGCACAGCAATTGCTACCATAAAGAAAGGGGAGATGCTAGATATGTCTTTACAATATGTGCAGTACACCGACATGCTTGCTTATTAAAATAGTGAGCACTGCATCAATTGCTTTCAACAACAGAGCCACAGAGAAGCCTATGAGGCAGATGCAGAAGGTGACCATTTCCTACTCCTGCCAAAGAGGTGAATGCTGTAACCATGGCCTGCCCTGCACAGACCAATCTGCTCGGGGTACAAGGCCCAAAGCCGCCAGTCCCCTGGTACCTCCATACCCCCTCCCTTCCCCACCTTATGGGCCAGATGGCATTAAATCCTCTGGACTGGTCTCTTTACAAAGCTGCTACTTGTGCTCAGGCCAAAATGGTCTATCCCCATGGAATCAGAGGACTTCAGTTTTACCTGCAGAGTCTAACAACATGTAAAGATAAAATAATATAATACTACAGAATTCCCTTTCTGAGCAATGATGCAAGTGAACTGAGGTAAAAGAATGTTGCTTCCAGATCAAGCCTTACACTTCATTATTGCATGCCCTAATTATATCCACCTCTGAAATATTAAAGATGACTTGCAAATTAGTTCCTCTTCTAGGAAGGGAGAGACAGCATATCGTGTTCTAATGGAAACTCTTAGTCACATTGTTTTATAGGGTCAGTCACTTAAGGACAACATAAATCTGAAGTAGCCAGTGACCTCTGTAAATCCACAGACTTGAAATTACCTTATTTTGTCAATTCTTCAGCAGGTTGCTGGGTGTTATTTGTGTAAGTAAGAAACATTACACTGTAATACAGGTTAACAGGGAAATAGTGGTGATTTCTGGAAGCTAACCTGAATTCTTAGTATAAGAAAAAAAAAAAATTAGACCGTTTGTAAAAAAGTTTGCTGTTAATTAGTCTTTTTGCTTGCTGGTTTTAACCAACAAGGGTTACAAAAACTGTAGGTAGAAAGATGCTCAACCATCAGCTAGACATCCTCATCATTACAAGTGCTGTAAATCCTAAGAATAGCATCTTTCCTATTTAGTCCTAGATTGGAAATATTAAAGCAATTCAATATTTACCTAGTGATATACATACTTCAGCTTGTTGGTTTCAGCTCTTCTTCTGAATAGTTTGCTTTCTTTAATAGTAATCCGTTCGCCTATGTTGATTTTGTTGTTATTTTTAAAGTGTGTCAAAATATTCTCTGGGCTTAATGCAGTGTATCTTGGGAAATATTTTCCACAATGAATTGCCACAACAAATAGACATTTGCTTATGTGGCATTGTTGTCATAGATCTGTATCTATCGTGTATTTTCTAGTTTGCAGTGTTCAGCACATTAATGCCCAATCAAAGCTGACGTCAGCACACAGATAGTTGTGATGTATGGCATACTGACATAAACACACAAATCATGTTGCCCCATCTGGGCTTGAAAATTTAACAGAGCTCCAGATCTTCCTCCAGCCCCATACAAATCTACCTCCTGCTTCTGGCAGAAACTTGGCAGCTCTGGAGATGAGCCAGGACATGGTTAGGAGGGAAGCCAGGAATGGGGGGGATTCAAGGAAAGAGTTTGTTGGCAACTAGAAGAGGTATTGTTGTAAATTACATTGAGAAATAAATAAATTAAAGAAAACCAACCGACTCAGTCCTGGAAAGTTTGCAGCCTTGCAAGATGCACTGCAGGTTTTCTAAATTAGTTAGTTCAGCCAAAATATAATTATTCTAACAATATGGTAGCAACCCTGATGTGCAGACTGGGCTGGGCATTCATTCTATATCTTACTTAGTGTTCACTGTTTTAGACAGGAATTTTCTTTTTAGCTCAGACTTGTAATATTTGAGCTCAAATGAAGTGCACTTTCAAAACACTGTTGGAAGAAAATCCATTTAGCTACTTAGATATGTAAATGGCAACTGTACATACATGTTTAACCAGCTTTTAGGGAAAGGCAATTATGGAAAAAGATTGTTTTGTCCTACTAATTTATTTGCAGAATCTACAGAGCTTTGAGCAATTATCTGTGCATGTTTAGAAACACTTATTTGCAAATAAAGCAGTGTACCATCTTCCACATCTGAGGACAAAGCATGGTGTTCTACCAATGCAAACAGACAGAGAGATTGAATACTCAAACTTACACACTGAAATTAAAACTACATATTTTTACTGGATTGAGTTCTTAATGAAGGACAATTTTATCATAACTATTATTTATCAAATCAACTTTGGTTCATCTGAATTCCACGTTAGAAAAAAAAAAAAAGGGTGCTTTTTCTGCTTTGCTCTAATTCCTACTTCTCCTCTCACTTCCTGGCAAAAATTGTCTAAAACACAGAGATATGTACTCCTGTTTTTATTTTGTTAGATTGCAAAGAAATTAAAAACCTCATAAAATTTATGTAAAAGGAGTATTTAAATTCTCAGTAAACAAATTCAAATAATTGAAAATTTTCCCAGAACAGGTTTAACTTTCCTACGTGGAAAATACAAAAAAATCTCCAAATTTAAAAGGAAAATAAAAACGTTTCAGATCTACAATGAAATCCAAGTAGCACCTGTTAAAACTCCCCAGTCACATGGATTTCGTATATCAGCATTTGTGTACTCATCAATATGTTAACAGACTTATAAGATTGATTTATACATCAATCTGAAAATGAGGTGCATGAAGACTGTTTTCAAAGAGATATTTTTGCCTATGTTTTCATAGTGAAGGCTATATTTGACTTCTGTACCCTTAACTAATTTTGATTAATTAATGTATTCACTGTTTTTATTTAAAAACATTTGTTTTTAAGTTAATACACCGAATCCTAAAATTGAGAGTCCAGTAATCTTGATGCTTTGTTTGAAAGGTCTCAAAAATAAAGATCGAGTGAGCAAGTTTATGTACAGTGATTTCATCCTTGTGAACATAAAGCAAATTTTGGCATTCAGGTTTTCAAAACAGACCCAAGAACTGGCTGCCCCCTTTTTGTCTCTGCTGCACTCACTCATGACACTGAAGTAGCTTAGTGCTATAATATACGCAACCACATTGGACGGCAATGAAATACTGGCTGGATATTCAATAGGTGTAATCATTCTTCATATTTTCTGAGACATTACCATACAATAAAGTGGTAATGGCTTCACGACACACAAATATTTACCACTTGTCATTACTACTTAATCTCCACAGGATTTGGAATTGAAAAGATAAATTATTAACATTAAGAGGCATGGCTTAAATATTTAACCATTTGTTCATAATTACTACTGCTAAAATCACAGAATTATCCATACCTTTTATCTTGGTAAAAAAAAAAATAAAAATAAAGTGAGGTATTAGGCCACTGCACTAGTTTTACAGAGATACATTTGGTGTGCTTTTTCATTATTCACCAATCCTGAAAATAAATGATTAATAAATGCTCTGCCAGAACTGTTATACTGGTAATTAACAAAATCTGTAAAGTCAAAATTTGTGTACTTACTCTAATTCCAAGTCGATTAGCACTTTTTTTCTGTGCTTTCACACACCAGCTGAACTTTGAATTTAGGTTTTACATAAAACTGATGCTCACTCAGACCACTGAATACAAGATGAACAACAGTAGTTACATTAAGAAATTTTGGTACTTAGAAAACTGTATCGATATCACGTGAAAACCAAATCGAAGTGTGATGTCTTTGATGGAAGACAAGCTCACTTTGCTTGAAATATATCTAAAGGATTTTCTACAGACTTCCAACACCTTCACAGAGGATATGTCCACATTTAAATATTCTGCATCTTCTTCTACCTTTGAAGAATTTTACTGACTGTAACAGAACACGCATAAATATGTGTTCAGATGGATGAAATCATAGAAGCATTGATTTTGGTCAGTTCATTGATAGGTACTACATTGAATTAGAAATTTTCATGCAATGAATAGTATCTTTGAAGACTTTTATACAAGTTACAGTAGCAAAGAAAGGAAATGTAGCAAAGATACAAGCAGGTAATTAGATGCAACATACAAAAATGGGAAGGAAGTGACAAAGCATCTGTTGGCCAATATGTTACATGATGTATTAATTCCAGGTTTTGGTTTTTTTTAATGTTTGCACTGGTAGTTCGCAAAAGCTCAGAGTCTTCCAACTGTGAAACAAGTTAGAACTAGCATTTTTTTTACACTGAAAACTCAAAATTTAATTTGAGCCATGGTTACCTTCTCATACACCTGAAACACCATCACTCTTATGGGAACTCTGCAATGATTATTATCAATTATATCAGATGCAGGTGGATGACAAGGTGTCCCATTTGAACATCCTGGATTTAAATATTCAAGAAAAATGATCAGTCATGAAATAAAAGCTAAATATCATACACTATAAGAATATCTTTGGATCTTTACTGAGGATAGATGACCTGGACTTGTCTATTATTTTAATTAAAAAAGAATTAAGTGCCAGGAAGCAATTGGTACTTAGAATAAAATGTATGTCTGTTTTGCCATTGAAGACCTGAGAGGTTTTTTACAGTGTTGTCAAGGGCCAGCAGCCAAGCGAGCGATGACTTGATATAAATGAAATGAGCAAATTAGTAACAGTTGCTGTTGAGATCCACAAAAGTGAGAACAAAGACTGCATAGTTTAACTAAAAATTTCCATCTGTTGATCTCCAAGGGCTTTACAAAAAATCAACAAATCCTCATTTACAAGTAACGTACCAAGCACAAAGACGTCATGAGTTGTCCAGAGTCAAGAGCCAGTCAACAGAGTGCTGGGAAGCGAACTCTATCTTTTGCTGAAGCCCTGCCTACTTCCATTAATTTGAGGCTTGGTTTAGAAGGCAGTGACTATGGCTTTGGGGTGCCATGAAAATACAATGGCATGGGAGTCCAAAGTCCTGAAAGCTCTGGGTGCTGAAAATCTAGCTATTACCTTGCAGCAAAAGGTGACAGATGTATGGATTGCCACAGGGTGACACTTTCTGAACTGAATCTCTTTTCTTTTCTAACAGCACTCATGAATTGAGAGAACAGACTGCAAGTGACTAGGAACTGCTCTGGCAAGCAAGGCTCTTGCTTTGATTTTACCATAGTTGCAAAAGGAAATAAGCTTGACTGGGTCCTCCTGCTTTTTTTCTCCAGCAAAGGATGAGGAATTGGACAGAAATCAGTACATGATCTGGGCTGAAAGTAGCCCAGCAACTCCCAAGAACACTACCTGGTCCTCTTTAGCAGTGTCTGTTGTGACAGGACAAGGGAAATGGTTTCAAACTAAGACGGGAGACTTAGACTGGATGTAAAGAAGCAGTTTTTTACAATAAGGGTGGTGAGGCACTGGAACAAGTCGTCCAGAGAGGTGGTGGAAGTCCCATCCTTGGAGACATTCTAGGTGAGGCTGGACAGGGCTCTGAGCACCTGATTGAGCTGTAAGTGCTCCTGTTCATTGCAGGGGAGTTGGACTAGATGACTTTTAAAGGTCCCTCCAACTCAAACGATTCTATGATAATAAGTTTGTCTCGTTAGTATAAAAGCACGTGAATGAAAAACTGTGTTAATTTTTGTCTTTAATACCTCGGAGATTAAACGACCATTCAAACAGATTTTTTTAAATAATAGTAACTACTTAAAATATTTAATGCTACTAGTTGGTCATGGTGTAGGAGATACAGATGTAAAAGTAGATAGAAAGAATGAGAATCACGTTATCAAATCCTGAGAGCCATAACAAAGTCGGTGAAATTAACGTATTTGAGACTAACTGGCTTAGCTAAAATCCTAAGATTATACTGGGAATTATTCATGATTAAAAATAAAAAAGGTTTAAGAGTGCCTTCTGTTGTCTTTTTGCCTGAAAAAATGCACTGCAGTTTGCTTTCCATTTCAGGCTAACTACTGCTGCAACTTAAACTCCTTAAACAGTCAATTGCCTTTTACATACAGGTGACCAAAAGAGCCCTCCACTATTATTTCAATTAATAGCACACAAACATCAACAGGAACATCTATCTGACATTTTTAATCAAGTGCAACGTTCTCAAAAATAAAATCATTTAAAAAAATAATCCCTTATTCAGTATGAAATTATAAGCTGTCACCAGGAGCAGTCTGGCAAAGCTACGTCCAGATGGGATACTGGCTGGGCAATAAGAAGAGGTAGGGTGGAAATGATGGGTAGGCTGCAAATGATGGGAACCTAAGGAAAGACATGATTGCTCCCTCTGCTGGCAAGGCCCTCACCTGCTTTAATTTTTAACTAATGAGTAGGCATTTCTTTAATTATTTAGGATCTAGCCAATAAATAATGCAGAATGTTCCTTCCTCAGTCTGTTGCTCTGTGTTTGCACAATTTTGAACTTATGGTGCCCTATTTCAGTAGAATAATTTGTCACAGGATTAAGGCTCAGGTGGGTATCTAATGGCAGAGCCATTGGATTTACATTGTAATTGTTCACAAAATGAAAGGTAATGTTAAACTAATCAATTTTTCAAAATATTCTATTTTACAGTGTGTACAAATTTTGTATTTAATTTACATACTTCATAATACTATGATAAACTGCTCATCAGATCAGATGAGATAACAAGAACCTTTTTTATGTAGAAATCAAATAAGACAAAAATGAAAGGTTATGCAACACAAACATACAAAATCACACATCATACCAAAAGCGTTCTTCTTCCATGAGTCAAATTCATGACCAAGGAATTTGGGGATTATTTTTTTCCATTAAAGCTTAATTACAACATGAGGATAAGTCATTCATTATTTGATTTGTGAAATGAATTAATAGCTGCAGTAAGAACATTTAGAAAAAATCTGTTCTAGGATTTTGGCCTACAACCAGAAGCTCCCAGAACAGGAGGGATCAGCTTTTTTTGCCCACTGTTCTCATCTGAAACCTGGCTGAAAAGCTACTCCAGCTCCCAGCCTTCCAGAAGGCTCCATCCCAGGAATCCTCGCCTGCCATTTGGTTTGCTGATTTTAATCTCACAGGACTTTCTTACAGTGGCTCCACTATGCTGAACTGGCACTTGCTCCTAGAAGTGAGTTATTATTAAACTTGTAGGTCAATTGTGGCACTAACAACTCTTTGGAAGCTTTCAGCCACAGTGTACAATTTGCTGGTCTAATTAAATATTAATTCTAAGTGTTACATTCTGTGGCTAAGAGCTTTTATTTTCCATCATCAGTCTGGAAGAGAAAGAGGTTACAAGGCTAATTTAATCTTTTTTTTTTTTTTCTCCCCTGCCATTAAAGCTTAACTACACAGGCACAAAAACATCATTAAAGATGCAGTATTCCTTTTTATTATGATCATATTGTAATTAATAGAGCAGGTCTAAATAAAAAGATGTAAAATTAGATTCTGAAATTTCAGGGTTTTTGCACAGCACCAAAAGTTCATATAAAAGCATTACTGAGCAAATGCTGCACAGAAATTCTATATTAAGTGATCTGAAAAACACTTAGGATAGAAAATACTTAAGCAATATTTTAACTATAAAACTAACACCGAATCATTATTCTTTGTACTGAAATGCACCAGATAAAAACCCTGGTTAATACAACATGCACAGGGACTTTTTTTCAAGAACTTCTAGTTCTACTTATCTGAAAAATCTAGTGTTGCTCCAAAACAGTACTATCTTCATTTTCCAACAGAGTTACTTGCTTAAAGCAGATGACTACTTTGTCTTGTGTTAGAGGCTGTCTTCTAATCTTTACTTATCACTGTCCAAATGGGCTCAGTACATGAGCCTTTTCCCTTCTGCTTCCATAACAGTTGTGTCCATGTCTGGACACTGGGCATTATATTAACTACTTAGTCCAGAAGCCAAAAGATTCCATATGCTTGAACAGATGACTATCTTCATACTGTGATGGGATATTTAACTGTTTAGATCTAATACTGCATTTGAAAGGTTTGGTATTAAACAGCACCTCATTTTTCTTGAAGTTTCAATGTCTGTATTTTCAGATTACATAAATAAAAGATAAGATATTCTCAAGTTGCATACACTCATCACATTTTAAAGTTTAACATAATCATTATGGAAGCGTAATTTTGTGATTAAATATGTGCTGATGCTTATGGTGATAAGAACGTGCTTATAGTGTTCTGAATTGTAACATATTAAAAATGAGAAGGCTTTTTTAGTTATACATTTTAACCCAAAAAGTGACTAGTCATCAACATAATATAGCTAGGTAAATTAAAAGACAGCTAATATGGCTGCAAAAACATGTTTCAGATGAACAATGTATTTGTGCTTGAAATGAGTATTTGTTACCAAATCAGAAGTGGCAGAGCCAAGATACAGCCTCTTGGCAGCCATGAACTTATTTTACGAAAAGAAAATATTTCTGTGAATTGATAAGTAAATGCAATGAACAATAATAGAAATTAGAAGCAAAATGTTTTACTCTTACACAATTTACATTTTAATATACATTTAAAGTGTCTTTGGACTTGCTACTGGATTATAATTTTAAGACGCTTCTCTGAATGCCCAGGATATCCAAAACAGAATATTCCCATCTGAAAACTATATGAGAAACACAAGAATAACTGCCATAAACTCATGACTCTCAACATTTCTTTGTATGGAAGTGAAACTGTACTTCTTTCACACAACTGAGTATGCCACAGCTAAAAGGAAAAAAAAACACAACAGTATAGTAAAATATAAAGACCATTTCATCTCCATAGTTTCTATTCAGAAGAGGATTTTGAAAGCTTATTCAACTAATGATATAGAAAAATACGTGACATTTAATCTTAGTACAGTTGCTGCTTAATATTTACATGCACAAATGTACCTGAAGGTTATTCAGCATTTTACACTTGTGAATTCACAGAAGGTAGAGTTCTAGGGAATGCAGTCTTGGCTCCTGCCATAGGAATACAGATTTCAAAGTGAGAAATTCACAATTCTGTATTAGAATGGATTCTAAAGCACTACTGCTTGACTTCAAGTTTAGCTGCTAAAGCTCTCACTGTGAACTCAAAAGGCTATGAATGCAAAAAGGTTTGCTTCTGAATTTTTCTACACTGAAACATACAGTGATTTATGCACCCCGGTTAATTCAAAGCATCAAATCATTAATATTGCAGGAAATCAATTTTTTAACATGCTGGATGAAATAACGAAAATACTTGCTAAGCAGGACTTCAGACTCAGAGGACAGGTTCTGTAACTTCTGCGACTTATCCATACTGACTTTTCATTAGTCAATTAATTTCCCTGGGTACACACTGACTAATATGGTGGTTAGTCCTTACCAGTAATACAGCTTCATGTTCAAAATAAAGGGTGGCTTCAATGAGAGCGTTACACGTCTTCAAATGGAAACAATAATCTACTTAAAAAATACATATTCACGAACTTGACTGTTTACTTAAGTGATACAGAGTTGGAAATAAGGAGAATGGAATTATGAAAGTATTTTACATTGCAACTTTTTTGTGAACATAAAACAGTGACGTTAAAATCACATTCTGTAGAATAATTTTTTTTAACACTATGTACTAAAAATGTAGATTGTCAAAATACAGAAAACAGGAGTCCATTCTAGTTTTGATAATATTTCTTATTTGGGAAAGTACAATAACAAATTAAATCCCTGTACAATTTGCCCACCCTGATCATTTCTGCTAGATTTAAAATGTAATTAATTTACCCTTTTCAAATGCACCATCTTATTTCAGAGGCACAATTCATTTTCAAGAAGCAGTAGAAAACCTTGACAAATAACCTTCCATCAACTGCTTTAATCACATTCATAAATATCTCAATATTTATTACCTGACAGACAGGGTAAAATAAGAGTATGTTCAATCAGGAGAAAATATCAATCAAGAAAAACTTGTCAGTTATCATCTGAATAAAATTTCTGATCGGTTAAGTTTTTAGAGTCATTTTCTTGAAATTTGCTTCCAGAACAATGTATTTCTGGTTTTGTGATAGAGAAAATAATAGAATATTTGTTTTTCTTTATGTACTGCACTAGGAGTTTCATCAATAAAACAGCGAATTTGTGCTCTTTAGGGGACTACAATTTCATTAACTTACTCTGAAAAAACGCTGTACACAACCAGATTCTTTGTAAATTTGTGTCTTTTCCCAAAATACATCTTTACAGAAGGCTGCGAAGACATTCAGTGTTCCATCAAACTGGGGGAATGAGCATCATATTCTGACAAATGCAATTCAAACTTACTAAATGCAAAGCAGTGAACTAGGTGGATTAGATCCATACTGGTAGATGTGTAGCACAGAGAGAAAAGCATCACAAACAAAATCACTGTTTAACGTTCAGCAGACACCGAAGAGACAAAGCATATATAAGCATGTAGGAAAAAGTGAACAAACAATAAGAGCATTATTGTACTCCATGACTGTGAGTTATGGCTGAAAAAAAGGAGACTGCTTAAAAACATATTAAGAAAGCAGCATGGGAGAATATACAAAACAATGAGAACACGAGGTATATAGGGAGCTTCATCTCACTGTCTTATCATCCAAGAACAAAGATATAATTTCTGAAATGTAGAGGCAAAATGAAACTTTTTGAAAGAAAAAAGCTACACAGATTTAATTTGCAAACTCCCTGTCACACAGCAACACGACAAGTACTTGGCAAAATATACAAAGGAAGCGAATCACTAACTACACAGATAAGTATTTTATTTAATGCACACAGCAATACAGACTATCTGGGCTGGATTGGAATAGCATCGTCCCTGTTGAAATTCAGTAGTGCCAAGTGTGAGTTTTATTTCTTCTTCACCAGAGTAACTGTAACTGGCTGTCAGGGACAAGGTATGGCATGAGATATGACTGAAAACTATTTTTTCAAAAGCAAACCATTTCTCTGTAAATATTATGCAAACATGATAACTTGGTAACACTTCACATTTTGAAATCCTGTATTTTCTTATTATGTGAAGATTTTACTTGCAGACTCCCTTAATTAATATAGTCAGGAAGCAAAAGATAATACAGCAGATACAGATAATTGTTCAGGGAATAAATGTGGAATTTACTACATCTTCAGGATAACAGTATGCATTTCCTACGCCTTCAGCTGGCTTTAAGATTTAACAGAGAAAGCATATCCTACGACTTATTCTGATTAAATTAAATACATATACAGAAACACACTAGGAAAAAAAAAACCAACAAAACACCAAGCAAATGCTCTCTCTTGTTCTCTTGAAAAGATATTTTCTTTACTTTTTTCATCCAGTAAGAAACCTCAGCAACAAAATGGTGAGTAGCTGGGTTGTGAGAATGTGAGCAGCTGCTGTTATTATAACTAAAGGTCTGTCTACGGCTTGAGCCTGAGAGACCACATGTTCGGCTGTCCTCTCATCTTGCCATCCTCACCAATTAACTATTAACATGGAGGGCTGTACACATGCTCTCAGGGGCTCTTTAACAGGCTTCTTGGAGAGTGGAACAACTACACAGCAGGGCTCTGGGAACTGAGTAATGTGGGGTATAAGGAACCCTCAGAGCAGCTCTGCTCCTCCTAATGACAGTTTTCTCCACAGTTTAGTATTTAAAGAAGGATACATGAAGTTTAACAATTTTAAAAACAACAACAACAAAAAGTAAAGCTTGAATTTGTTTAAAGCTGTGAAGATTCTGGAAACCACATTTCATTTTTTCCGCCTTCAGAATATTCTGTCACTTGCTGTAAAGTAATCCTGTTAAAATTCAAAATCAGAAGTTATGTAGAAAATGAGACATCATTTCATAGGAACTCTGGGGGAATGGATTTATAGAGAATTGACCAAAAGGAAAACAAAAACAACTCCCCAGATAAGTCGACAGAAAAACAAAAGATTATATCCTTCAACTTGTTTCTTAGAAAAGCTTGCTCCAGAGACATTTCTGGACTTCTGTAGAATATGATCTCTCTCACTGATATGTTAAAATATGTAAAAAGTATAATAACATAGGTTCTATGTCTCAGTGACAGACAGGAAATCCCAGTGTTTCAAAAGAAGGAAGTTAGTTTTAGATCCACAAATTCCAGTTATTGCAGTAAGTTTTACTATCACCCTATTTAAAGACATACTGTCATCTAGTATTAAAAATATGTAAGTAAGGGGATGGAGTTGTGCAGGACAAAATGTGGTTCAGGTATTCACCTAAATAACATCAGCAGGTACTCAGACACCTTTTAAAAATGCAGTATGTATGTGAGAATGATGAACTTACTTACATAATATAATATTTTAATTCAACAATGAAAATTTCCCTTCTATGATGAAGGGAACCATTTATAATATGAGGTTTTATTCCATATTATTTTATTATAATCAGTAATGAATAATACCTGGTTTATTTCTGTTCCCAACAAACCAGAATATTAAAGAGTAAACCTGTATCTTTCAATTCCTGGCTTTAAAAACAAAGTCATACATCATCCTGATGTGTATGACAGATGAAGGCAGTGGATTAAAATGCCCTGTATTGAAACTCTAAACTGTGTTCTGAGGTGGTGTAAAAGTGTGTTAGAAATAAAGATTCCTAGCAGAGTTTTCTCTGCTCTGATACTGCTCGAAATTTCTGACTATGACTGATAGAAGGAATAACTATTTAGGACTGTTTTATGCTAAGGTGCTCGTTGATTTTGCAGCATGACTGTCCCACAGAAATGTAGGAAAACCATCGTGTTGTTTAACTTTGCCCTTTGAATCAAAAGAGCTTTCTCAATTTTTAGAATTGCATTTATTTTTTCCCCATGAACTTCCAATTTTTGCTAACCGATGTAGCATCAACTACAAAATTTAGCAGAGATAGATTTCTTACCTCAATAAGGTGAGAGGGCATTGTGATGATACAAGCTGATAAAGATTTTCGGAGGAGGCCACGTAGAATGTACAGAAATTTTGTAATGCTATGAATATCTTCAGGAGTATTGGTGCTGCAAATGTCATCGTCCCACAACAGGGAACCAAGACTGTGAATTCCTATCCGTAAAATATTCTTTTGTTTTTTCTATTGAAAGAAGAACACAACACTTGTTATTTTTTTAAACACTGGGAGAAAAATACCACATTGTATACAATTTTAGAAACTACTACAATTTATAGAATGAATACCCATAATAATTCAGTAGTTCAAGTAATCACGAGTCAATCTCAGGTGATCTTGGTGAAAATTACAGTTGGAATGTTTTTGTTTTTCTTTTACTAGCTGGATAGCACACTACATTAGATAATTAAATACAAGAATAACAAGTCAGCGTGGAAAAATGCAAAACTACTAATGTGCAATTTCTAAAGGTAACCAGCTGGTTACATATAGTATATTCTGAAAGAGAATCCTAAAACATTACTGTTTTTCCTCTCATTTCTCTCCTTTCTTACACAAAAATTTGAGCTCCAAAGTATACCAAAGAAGTGTTAATGAAAAAAAAGTTGCCTGTGAAAGTTCTGCTACCAAGTATCATAAAAAGAAAATAATTCTGAGATAAATGAGCATGTATAACCATGCCAAATGTAAAAAGGATTCATATTAGTGACCAGCAGTAAAAAAAACCTACAGAGAGATTGTAAGAATCAAATTAAAAGAATTCAATAAAAACTGATGCTCCGATTTCTGGATTACAGGTGATTCACACCCTGAATTTCTACATAGTTCTCAGTAAAGATGTTCAAGACAGTGTGAACTGAGAAGTCACTGCATTGGTAAACTTCGACCCTCCTGTAGCTTAGTGCCTCAAAGAAGAGTTACTGTCCTAAGGCTCAAAGGATCATACAGGACAGACAGGACATCTTAACCTACGTCAGCGAACAGTAGGTGGGAAGGTTTGAGTCATGGCCTGAACACCTGATTGAGCACTTGGGAAAAGGACCCGGTCAGCCCTGGGTAGTAGCAAGAAATATCTGAATGTTTTACCAGTCAGGTCAAACATTTCCTTTGGACTCAGACCCAAAAAGCAACATCCTTCTAGGCCTTCAGACTCCAAAGATTTTGGGAAGTTTATGCTGCGCAATATGAAAAGCACTAAACACTAGAGGTGTTGTCTTCTATCTCTCACATGCAGTGATTATTGGATCTACTAAAGTCAGTAGTAAATCTCTTTCAGTTCCTCACTAATATATTTAGACCCTTGTAGTTTTCCCCAAACTTCCAATAGGACCCACCCAAAAGAGAGAGCATCGTTTTGGGTGGAAGAATGTAGATTAACACACTTCTTCAATGCTTGTGCTTTTATAACACAGAGGAAAGAACACAGGTCCATCACAGAAAGACACAGGTTGGTTCTTATTCTACTGTTCTTACTTCTAGCTACTTCTCAAGACTCAAGTTAAAGAAGGGATTATGGAGCAATAGATAAATTTTGCCTGGATTTGGAACATAAAATATTCCAAGATGTGTTCTGGTCCAAAACAACATCAAACTCTGGACATACTTGGAGACATGTGAGTTATACACTATACAAATCCACAAAATGTGAGCATTTAGAGAAACACAGTGCATGTGGAAAAGGGGAAACTTTTGTAGAAAAATAATCAAGCAGTAATAGGTTGCACTCAGTAATTCATACACGTTGTCTTCTTTGACAGAGAAAAGAGTGTGCAAGAGGTAACAGCCATCTAGTTAGGTAAGATGGTTTGAGAAAGAATCCTTTTTCAAACTTTAAAGCTTCACCTTAGAGACTTACACATTTGCATACACTTTTAAATTTGCCTGGTTTTTATTTGCTCTTTGGTCTTTATTGGCTCTAATAAGACGTTCTGAAAAAATGAACCGGGAGTACAGAATACCACTACCCACAATATTTAACATTTCCTTGTCTGTAGAAAGAAAAAAAATATCGTCTCTCACAGATCTTTATTTTGTTTAAAACTTAAAGATACTCCCAAACTTCAGGAATGTGCAGGGGCACTGCCTTCCTGTCAGACTTGGCTGGTGAGACAGCTAGGAAGCACCAGCCCCATCCCTTCAGGAGGAGGTTCCTTGCTGCTTTTTGCAGTCCATGAGCTCTCCAGTCCCAGTGGAGATGTCAGCCACAGGGAGTGGCAGAAGAGGGGACAGGCTGGGACACAGCACAAATAGCTAATGGTACAAATTTAAATGCAAGCATTCTATGTGGATAATGCTTCTATAAATACTCTTAGACAGGAATACATCCACTCCTATGTTATTTTCTACACAAAAAGCACTTCTCAGATATTAAACTTGTAGTGGCACACAGTCTTGTATTGTTTCGACATTATCTGTACTAATCAACTTGTGTTCCAGTAATATTCCTGTTGTACAAGGAATATAATTATCAATAAAGCCTCAACATCACTTAGTTCATTTACATCACCTTGAAAGGAGTGGCATATTATTTGATATGACTAAAAACAGGGGAGAGGGTGTTGTTCAAACTAGAAATAAGGTATTCAATTCTGTCTTGATGGACTTGGAATATTTCTGATTACCCAAGGTATGGGTTATGAAAACTAAAGTGACCTTTTCAAGTCTGTGATGATTTACGTGGAGTGATCTTCACAAGTCTAGTAAGATGTTTTGATACTTAAATTGAACTAAAATTACACACCATTTAACCCATTAAAAAATTCACTCCACTCACAGCACTGAAAGAATCTGCAAGTCTAAATGTTCAGACTCAAGAAGCTTGAGCACATTACTGCTAATACAATGGTTCGAAAAAAGATCTCCGTAGGTGAAAAGCACATTTTATTTAATTTCACTGTATTTGGCAAACCATTTATTAGCTAATTGCACAGTGTGCTTTTTAGTAATCCTGACTTAATGGTTCTTTTTCAAATGTTCTGCGTATCTGCTAAAAAAAGGAAAAAGCTCCAACTGCACATTAAATTATGAAGCACAATCTCCAGTTACTTTTCTTGTTCACTTCCACAATGTTTAGAAACAGCTTCAAACAGCTTCTTCCTTGTTAATTTTTCCAGGACATTCTTTTGCCACCCTTAAAAATTCAGAAAATCTCAGTTCAGGATGATAGCAGAGTACAAATGTGCTCAGTACCTGGGGATGAGAGCCATCAAATCCCTCCTGGCAAATGACACTCTGAATGGACTGAAGCAGCCTTGCATAACCACAGTTCATATTACTGTTGGAAAGAAGAAATAGTTTAGTAACACATACTCTCTAATAGCTGTATTAAAAATAGATAGAAACAGATGCAGCTTTCAGTGTAGGAGTGTCTCACAGAAGGAAAAAAACAACCCTTTTTGAATAAAGCAGCCCTTAAAAGCAGTTGTGATTGGTTCACGTTAACTAGTTCAGCATTCAGATATTCTGTGAAAGGTAAATCTCTTAGAGATGAAGATAATTATGTCAGGCTCACTTACATGTTTAAGTTCAATGATTTAATGTAGTTACTTAAAGCTGCAACCATTACAGCACAGTATTAAAGTTCTGTAGCAGACAAACAGCTACTCAATTGTTATTCTGAGTATGTCAATTCCCTGGAGAACAGGGCTGACTTTCTATTTTGTATCTTTCATACACACAAACACCACAAGAATCAAAACCAACAGAAAATTTCCACTTACTTTAAAACGTTCATTTAGCATAATTTGTTTTTATTTTTAGTAATCTTTCTGATACCACACCAGAGCATAAAATACATTCTGTTCTATTATAGATCTATTCTGTATCCATCCACTCAGGTGTTAGCACTCCTTTATTTGCAACGCAATGGAATTGTGAGGTATAATTTATGTTTATGTGTTATTTGGAAAACAGCTGCTAAGATTAAAAACCAAAGAAACAAACAACCCCCCGACCTAAAGAAAAAAAGAATTAAAGCAAACTGTTGCCTACACTCAGGCAGCTAAAACCAGATGAAAGTTTAACAGACTTTCCTCTCAAAGTCTTGCAACCTCCAGTTCCTGCTCCTCCAATGCATTTTTTCTGATACTCGTTCTTTTTTCAGACTCATTCTAGCCTTGCTCTCCAGTCCACAGGCAGGGGACAAAGGCAAAGGACAGAAAGTCCTAATCTTCACTTAAAAAAAAATCAAGCCAGCTGTTCACTTTAAAAAGAGACATACTAGTTCTTAAATCCCCAAGAGCATACTGGCTTTTGTGCCTGGACTTGAGGTAGGCTCCTGAGTGAAGCTGAGAGTTTAAGCCCTCCAACTTTCCTAGCTTCAGTACTTTGTTACAATCTCACTAATTACCGTCAAGCCTTGTGGCTTCTAATCTTCTTGGAAAACATGGTTATTTTCAAAAACTTACTTCAAAATAGTCCTAGTTGCAGCCATCATTTCATATGGTTGGTCTGAAAACAATAGTGAAACTATCCCCATTGCTTTAGGGAAAGTAAAAAATACTTTTTGAATATTATTCATGTATATTTTACTCATTTTACTACGGAACATCTAAATTGACACGAGAAAGCTTGCTTTCATAGTTTTGCACGGGAAAGAATTTTTGAGTATTTGGAGTTTCTTTACCATAGGCTCCTGCAATGCTTTTAGAAGAACAGTGTCAACTCAAACCCTAACCCCAAGATGATTTATCAGTGTCTACAATCAAATTAAAATAATTTTATTTTCATAATAACTCCAAGTTTTAAAATATTCAATATCAGAAACCATTCAGATGACACTTCATATACAGATAAAAGGAGAGAGCTTCAAAATTAAACTCAGTTTATTTGCTTTTAGTTTTAGTACTTTAATACTAAGTATGAAACTCACAGCTGCTAACAATTGGCAATACACATCTCCACGTGACTTTTAATGTGTAACATCTGCCTTGCTGTACAAAATAGAGTATCTCAAACACAAGAGTAAAGTGTCGCTTTGGAAATGGATTATTTTCCTATCACTTAGCTGCAAAAGGAGCAGGTGTCCAATGTTATACCTGCTCTGTCTTAGGTGTTTAAGTTTACAGAGTAGGTGGCCAGAAAGCAGGCTTTAGCATCTACATCAGACAAAATGTTTTCTCTCTCCAAGCGTTCACTTAAGAACGACACGATCCTTGTTTATACAGTGCAATAATTTCTTCTTTTGCCAGAGCTGGGGCAAATCTGCAGAGCTTCAGAATAACAAGAAGCATTTGTGTATCCTTTTAGATATTCCTTTATCCTCTTGGGAATGACAGAAAACTACTGTCCACCAACAATAGGGATGGAGTTTCCAACTACCTAGTAGCCACAGCCAGGGATGCGCCTAACGCTTGTTTTGCTTTGGATAATATTACAATGCTTGTTGTGCCATCCACAGTGTAAATCAGAGTGTATTCTGCAATTCTTGCTTTTAAAAATGAACAGAAGAATAAAATGCTTAACTTTATTGCTTTATTGCCAAAATCAGAGAATTCAAAAATTAAAAAACAAACAAACATAAAAAAGACATAGAAGATATGCTTATCTACACACAAAATTCGCAGCAAAGAGAGGTTTGAAGAAAATAATGTGATGCAAACAGATTGTTGTTTTTTTTTTTCTGTTTTTTTTTCCTGAATGTAAAAATAGTGGCTCTTCTGGCTAAAATATTACTGGCTTCCTTGAATTTGAACTATGCTAAGTAAATAAGGACATGAAAAAATATCGTGGAAACGCTATTTATAAAAACAGGTTGCATTACCCTTCTGGCAATGTTTGCCATAATATATAAGGAAGGAAATAAGGTATTTTTTATTCTGCAATTTCTAGCCTTTTTTTTGGCTTTGTTACTAAACACCATTTAATTCTGATAATGAGTTTAAACAATTTTTTCTTTACTCTTTTTTTTTTTGTTGTTTATCAATTTAGTAATGGGTAAAGCAGGAGCTGGCAAGAAGGTATCCTGGTTACAAAAGAGCCTCTGACTTTGCTGTTGATAGTTTCTAAGCATTTAACAAAGGTTAGGCTATCAAAGGTATGACAAATAGCCTTATTATGTATATGGAGACCCCATTAGCCAAGACAGTTAAACCTGTTTTATCTAAATTTATCTCTAAATCTAGACTCTAGACAAATTCTTTTTTTTTTTTCAAAAGCAATTACATTCTTAAGGTAAAATTTAGGAGTATTATTGAAAAACTACAGCTTAACTATTTTAGTTCCCTGAATAATCACACTTCATTTTTGGTCATTACAACTTAATGGGAACAGAAGTAAAGCAGAAGGTAGGAAGCAAGCCTCTTCAGTGATGCACTAACTTATCAGAGATGGTACTTTTGCCTTCCTGTTAAGTATCAGCTTTAGCAATGCAACAGAAAGGACACCTGAATATCCTAGCAACAGCAACTGTAAACAGCTGCTATCAGGTGCACAGCCCTGTTAACCCCGTCCCATGACTAAGGCCAGTATGTAACTGCTCTGCCCTAACAGCTACTGAGCTTAAGAAGAGAAGGATGATGCTTTCTTCTGCATCAAACATCCATTCTCAATTACTACTTTATGAAAAAGGACTTCTCAATCTGCTTTTAGTCAATTTTTATCACAGAGCAATGCACTTCCACTCACCTAGAGTAATTCTCCAAAAGGAGACCCAGTAATCTAAGTTAGCCATCGCATTATGTACCAGAACTACAAAAAGGAGAGCAAATACAGTACTCCTCATCTCCCTCCTTCAGTGAGCAAACACAAGCACGTGCACAAAAACACAAGAAAGAAAAAAGAATTGCTCCAAACGTTGTGATGTACAGAACCTTCCAATATGGCCTTCTGTAATTGCAAAGTGAAAAGCCAGTCAGTAGCTGAGATCTGACTAACCAGTCAGCCAGACAACCTCTTCTCTTTGCAAGTCCAGAAGGATGCCAAATTCTAGTGCAGATAGAAAGCCAACACCATGGATATAGGTAGGTGATTTCTAAGAAGAGTGAAGTTTTTGGCCCATATAAAGCCCTGAAACCTCTGCAAAAGCAGTGCAGTAATGACTCTGCACCAAACAGTAGATGCAATTACAGAGGGTGTATGCACTAAAGAACAGTCCAAAGTTTTCTTAATTGATGCTAGAGAATTAGAAACACCAAAATGATTTGGTCCTTCACTGCAGAACATAGAGCTTACCAGCTCTGTGTAGAAAGTATATGTTGGATCAGGTGCACTTTCCACAGTGGCTGCATATTTTCAGGTGCTCCTGCAATAGCAGTAGTTAGATGGCTGTAGCAATTTACTTCACCCTGAAAGTAATCATTTTGTGCTCTGCTACAGTACAAACATTTAGAATGGATCATGTTAACTAAACTGATGAGGAAGCATTTTGAGAAGATGGAAAAAATCTTTTTCTTACTTTTTTTATTTGCTAATTTTTAAATTATTTTTTTGTTTGCAATTTCTGATACTACAAAAAGATGTCATCCATCAACAAGTACATCATCTAATTATGGAAAATTATATACTAGGTAAAACTATCAGTTTCCACTTCCTCCTCTATCACTGTATTAGTGACAAGAGCCATGCATTCTCAGATTAAAAAAAAAAATAATCAACAGCATTGAGTCTGGGTTACACTATGAGATTTAAAAGCACTTCCTCACTTTGAAAGGTTTGTGTGACATTATCTTTCAGTGAGAACACTTTTTCTGTCCATTTTCTTTGCATAAACAGAGAACATTTAAAAAAAACACGTTTTTAGTGATCTGCTGAAATTTCAAGTCATTCTTGCAACCATTTTTTAAAAGTTTCTTTCTCATTTTTAATACTTCTTTGAGTTACTCTCACCCAAACACATTACAGTATTTTTGCAGTACCATACATATCATTAAGAGTTATTCTGCCAGGTATTTCTTGGGCCATGAAGATAAGGCCATAAGGTCAGAGACACTTTTGTCTAAGAAATGACATCCTCTGAGTGAGACATTCTGACCAGCCAGGTCTGTGTTCCTAGTTCACTGTAAGAGGCAGTAAAAGAAGCTTGATCTAGCTCTCAGTGGGACAAATTACTGACTTCTATTTAGAAGGGTTAACAATAGCACTTAAATCTTTCTTTTAAAGCATTGTCTAGTTAATCAAGAGAACAGAAAATTTTTACCCTTCTGTGATATACCGAAGCTAGCTTTAGAAGCCAGAAGCACTGCATCCTTAGAGGATTGAGAGCTTGTTTTTGCTCCTTGAGAAAAGAATGCTTTCCTCTGATTTTCATCTCAATATTTGTAAAAAAAAACCAACAAAAAAATCAACAAAACAACAACAACAAAAACCAACAAAAAAACAACAGCGTAAACCAGTTGCAATTCAGAAAAAGCACAGATGTTTTGAAAGCAGAGAAATCACTGGTAACGTATTTAATACATTTTGACTAATGTGAATTAAAGAGTCACAGAAGGCAGAGATGAAGGGGACCTCAAGAGGTCAGGTAGTCTATCTTCTTGCCCTAAGGCAAGATGAACTATGTCTAAACTATCTCTGACAGATATTTACCTAACTTATCCCTAGAAATTTTCAGTGATGGAGATTCTACAGCACCCCCAGCCTGTGTCTGCAAGGTAACTTCTTCTAGTGCTAATCATCAGAAGAATATTTCCTTATGTCCACCTATACTACCACTGCTACAATTTACTGTAGCTCATTATTGCTCACCCTACTTACTGCAGATGACAGAGTTACTGCCCTTGCCATATCAGTTTTTAACTTGCTTTAAGACTCTTCGATTTACCTAAAGAACTTCCACTATTCCATCACAGGCCATATATCCCCACCCTACATCTAAACCCAGCTTCACATTTTCCTCTGAGCCAAAGTCTTCTGGAAGGATGCTAACAAAAACAGTACAGTCTTATCATGGCAGAGTAGAACAGGAGTACTTGGCACATCTACATGAAATTTCAGTTTATCACCCACATGTTTTCTAGATTACAAAATCAAAAGCATAAAAGGTAAAGTCTGTTTTTTATACTATAGACATGAATTATTTTCCTGAAAGTGTATCAGCTACTGTTTTTACATAACACAGCAAGAATACATGTTATCAAATTAAAATCAGTGATATCTGAATGCATAACACAGAAATTTGGGGTCTTGGCTTTTGCTTTTCTACAACTCTAAAGGCACACTTCTGAAAATACTTCTGTAAACACTTCACTTATTTTATAAATCTCAGTTTTTATATTAGGGCCTACTATCATTAAAATCTTATGCAATGAAGCTTTCTCTACTACTGCTTCTGGGAGTTGGCCCTATACATGGTGATCTAGAGAGCCCAGATATTTTATAAATCAAGCGACTGGGCTAAGCAAAGAAACTGCTAGTCCATATCTTACATTTGACTTGACTTGAAATGTCTCTGAGAAAAATACAATGGATGTGTTTGCCACAGGCTAACACAAGTCTTTGATGCTGTCACTTATTTTCTTTTGGTCTTCCTTAATTCATTACTGGTAGTAATAATAATAAAGTACAGTAAGTTATTTGTTCAGATAAGAGTTTATGATTTTCTCTGGAATTTAGGGTATTGTGTAAGATACATAATTAGAGTAATTCTTCTCACAGATTTTTTTTGTTTGTTTGTTTGTTTGTCTTGGATTTTCCTTAGGTGAAGCTGTAGAATGTAAGAGGTAAAAGTCACATAATAAACTAATGTGATACAGCATTCTAAGCTATGTAGGTCAAGGATGGCCTGTCGTCTTAGCCCTAAAAACTGTGAATGGTTATCTTCATATTCCTGAAAGCCACCTGACACACATTCATGAAAGCTGATGGGGCATGGTGCTCAGAGAGTAGTTCATAGACAGACAGTAATAGTTTTCCTCAGTCCCCACAGTCAACTGTCAGTAGGGCTGAACTGAGTATTCAGCTGAGTCTTAGGCTGTCCTAGTAATGTCTGCCTTAATTGCCTATGCCAACTTGCTTCCTCCCACTGAGGAGTCACTATACTGAACTGCTTCTGCGCCACAGTAGCTTTGCTGACATTCATGGCATGTAGTGCTGACATGGGAACTGCAGCTGAAATACCTGTGAGCAATATATGGCTACAAGATTTTTCACAGCAAGTGTAGATGAGAAAATATTCCTTACAACTAAGGTGCACTCAGAATGTGAATGCACAACAGAAGTACATGAGATTACAACTTACCACATTTTTAGTTTAGGCTCTAAAGGCAATTCGTCAGGAAGGAAAAAACTGTGCCATCTTATGGATTGAAGCAGTTCTGGAGACATTTTTTTAGAAACATCATAATAATGTCCAAACTTTATAGATGTTGTTGGGCTGGTCTGCGGAAACAGTAACAGTGATTACAATAATCTATTAGATGATTATCTGTGATAAGTAAAGACACAAAACAGACACATTACCTACTTCTGCATTTAATGATGACCATTATTAAAAATAAGGAAAATATGTACTAGAAGATGATTCTAGTCTTACTGGTGACTGAGAATGGAAGCGCAGAGATCAAGGAATACTGGTAAGCAATTTTTAAATATGCTTCCCCAGTACCACTGCTGAGCAAGAGTTCTGTCACTCTTGAAATCACATCACAATCTCCAATTAATAGAAAAATAAACCTGAGAAGCTAAGAAAGAAAGAAAGAAAGAAAGAAAGAAAGAAAGAGAGAGAGAGAGAGAGAGAGAGAGAAAGAAAGAAAGAAAGAAAGAAAGAAAGAAAGAAAGAAAGAAAGA